>NC_142932.1:86844655-86982155 GCF_046866305.1 Octopus bimaculoides | reverse complement strand
ACATAAAGATTGTTACAAGTACCTAGGCATAGACGAAAATGGATCATATGAAGGCACTGTGAATAAAGATAGAGTGACCCGAGAATATTACACCAGCCTTTGGAAAATATGGCAGTCGGTACTCTCCTCCCCACAATGCATTTACGGTACCAGAGCTGATCCCAACATTTGAGATACTTGATTGGTTTGTAGAGGAAATCCACTCCATAGATATCAAAACCCGCAAAATCCTGACAACTGGCAACTTCCACAGAAACAGTGATGTTGACAGGCTCTACCTAAGAAGAAATGAAGGTGGTAGAGGCCTGAGATCAGTACAGACGGCCTTCGAATGCAGTATGGTATCACGCAGGCAGCACCTGCTAAACAACAGCAGCAAAAATTATTATATTAATGCTGTCCTGAAAAGTGAAGCGAGCAACATTGTACGAGTTGGCAGTGAACTCTTCAAGAAACACTCTCTTCCTGATGATCTCCTATACAGCCCCAAAACAGCTGGGCTCTCAACACAGAGAAGACCTAGATGGAAAGCACTCAGCATACAAAAAGAAAGACCATGCATGGGTATGTTGCCCGGAAGTTGAAGAAGACAGTAGAATTGACACGAAGCGCAGCCTCTCGTGGATACAAGACCACTAAATCACATCACACTTCGAAGGCTATGCGTTTGCAATCCAGGAACAGGAGATTGCCACAAAGTACCTGGTGAACAAGAGAAACAGTGACGCTTTTGTAATCCCAAAGTGCAACCGCATGTGTAGGCTATATCATGTTTCTGTGGAAGACATTACGCATGTGATTAGTAGCTGTCCGAAAGTGTCACGGTACTATTTCCCTATGCGGCACAATGCTGTTGCTAAAACAATTTACAATGCCATCCGCAAAAAAGACTGTCCTGAAATAAACTTAGAAAATCCCTCTGTTATGGAATACATTCATAAACACCAACTCAAGGAATACTGGTGGAATATTCCCATCAAAACTTGCGTCAAATGTAAGCATAATAGGCCGGATATTGTTGCTTGGAACAGAGGGACAAAGGTATGTACCATCATAGAGGTTAGCTACCCTGCAGATATAAATATCGCTTCGAAAATCAAAGACAAAGAGGATATCTATGAACAACTGCTTCGAAACCTCCAGCTTCTATATCCAGACTATGAATTCAAATTCAGACCAATAATAACTGGAGCATTAGATTTTGTTAATAAATGCCTAAAAGTGAATCTGGATAAACTAAGATTTTCAGAAAGAGAAACTAACCGGCTAATTCGTACATTACAAGTCCAATCTGTGAGTGGAACAGTAAAAATATGCAAGACTTTTCTCAAGTTCCAAATGTGAATTTGTCTATGTTAACTATATACCAAAGCTGGAGCCTTGTATCCTTGTTGAAAACCGGCTCTCTCCTCGATTGAAGGTTTCTAATAATTAAAAAACAGAAGAGACATACATACATTTGTGCCTATTATCATAGATGCATTGGGCTCCTGAACAACAGATCAGTATAAAAACCTACTTGTGGAAAAGTCACACATTTCTACTAAAAATTTCGATCAAAATCAGCGGTGCGACCTATCCACCCGACATCACTGGTATCTGAAGTAGACGGCGGTGTATCAGCAGTTCAGGCGTGTACCCTGAGTCAGAGCGTACTCTAGGCCTGGGCTTTTCACTTCATAAATCCTGATGAAGTTTAATAACTATATCTAAATGAATAAATACTTTTCTTATGTAACATTTTTTCTGTTCTGTTTGAAATTCTAGACGTTTTTCTTGTCAAGTTGATATTTAAGCGGTTTTTTTTTTTTTTTTCGTCGTGTTGATTTTTTAATTAGACTACAGCAATCCCTCGCCATATCGCGGTTCACCTATCACGCACTCAGTACATCGCGGATTGTTCTGGCTAATCTATGTAAATTTACATCGCGGACTCCGCAAATATATAGCGGGTTTCTGCGGCCGATAGGTATTTATATATTTTTAGATTCTAATTATTTCTGTGGAAGGTTTTGGAACGTAACACCTGCGATAGTCGATGGGTTGCTGTACTTTCATAAAGTCACTTCCGCAAAAAATGTTTTAATATATCTAAGCAAAATTTTGAAATAAAGGTGAATATTTGATAATATTTAATAAATATTAGTTATATTTATGTTAAAAGGGGCCATGTAACTCCCCAGATTATAGTGCGACCTATCCGCTAGTATATACGGTAATAATACTAGGGTCCTCCAAAAACACAGCTGAGCAGATTGACTTGCATTCTCCAATTATAATCGATTAGCAGTACAGTGAAAACTTGTAAAACAGTTCAGGGATTCTCCTTTTGAGGTTCTTGGGTGAATATTTGCACACAATCACATGTACACTTGGAATCATAGGCACGCACAGATATTAGCAGTAATAAAGTACACAACACACACACACACACACAGTAAAACGACATGCACACCTACTACGTAAGTGAAAGTTTAGCCAGTCGCACACATATCTGCACATACATACATACATACATACATACATACATACATACATACATACATACGTACGTGCATACCTACGTACGTACGTACGTGCATAATTGCGTTTATATTTATTTTCAGAAAGCACCATTAATATATAAAAGAGAAATTTAACGTGGCGAGCTGATAGAGTCGTTAGCACGCCGGACAAAATGCTTAGCGGTATTTCGTCCGTCTTTAAGTTCTGAGTTCAAATTCCGCCGAGTTCAACTTTGCCTTTTCTCTTTTTGGGTACCACTTGAACACTGGATCGATGTAACTGACTTACTCACTTCCCCGAACTTGCTGGCCTTGTACCAAAATTTGAGGCCAATATAAAAGGGAAATTGTAAAATAGAAGTTGGAGTCACAAATTTTCAAACCTTCGTCTCTAAACTGCACCATCTGAAGCAAGAACTTACTGCCTCAGCTAAAAAAAAACAAACTAAATTTTTTAAAAAATGCGTATTATAAATGTCAAATATCGAATCGACTGTTTACCAGATGTCCCAAATCAATATACTGTAGCTTCAATATAAACTGCTCAATTTTTGTAAAGTTCACTCCATCAGATGCACAAGTTGAGAAGTTACTGAAAATCTTCAATAAGCAAGGTACATAGAAGAACTTATGCAAGGCTACTACGAACATGTGGAACAAAAAGCAATATGAAACTAGTGCTACAGTCCTGCTGCTGCTGCTGTTCCTGCTGTTTGTTAGAAATCAGCCATTTCTGTAAGGAGAGTAATTTTAAAAAGATATGTAAGTACTTAAACATACACACAAACATACATACACACATACATATGTACATACACATATACATATATAGACACACGCGTGCACGTATACGTACGCACATGTATGCACAAACACATACACACACACACATACATACATACATACATACATACATACACAACGTAAAACTGATTCCGCCTGAAGGTTACGTTGCGAGTACACATGCCTTTGGAATACTCAGCTACATGCAGTACAGTAAGTAGATAGTTCTTCTGTTCATACCACTGGAATATCCGGCGAAGGTTAAGTAAATGGGTGGTGTACGTGTCCTTTACCTTCGCCGAGTTTCCATTCTTAGAAATCATTGCGAGGGTGATCCTGAAGTGAGAATAAATATATCAAGAATAATGCTAAACTACTTAGGTTACCAAACTTTCATGAATAAATACTACTCGTGTTTTTAAACCTCAGACAACAAACCTTGTAGTGTGCGACCAGTTGAAGCACTTGATGCTGCATTGCTGGGGTCTCTCTCTCTCTCTCTCTCTCTCTCTCTCTCTCTCTCTCTCTCTCTCTCTCTCTTCTCCACTAATGATTTCAATACAGTTTTAGCAGAAAGATTTGGAAGAATTAGAAGAAAGTTCTCCGGTAATTTCCTTTCGTGTAAGCAAATGTTTATGTTAATTTAAGAATTTGCCAGCAAAATCTTATAAAATGAAATGAAAATAAAAATGTTCTAAAAGATATACATTTAGATAGAAATGAAATTTATTAAATATAATAAAAAAAAAAAAGACAACGGACGACATCCTCTATAGTAGTTGGTTTAATCATCTGGAAGCCTGTCGCCTCCCATTGGTAATATCTTCAGAGTCAGAGAGAAAAAAAAACGTCTTTTCCGGCATTTTAACTCAATATCTGTTGACTTATATTAACCATATGTTCTAACTGCGACTCGGTCTAAAATACTTTCTACGTGACTGAAATAACGAAGGTCAGCTTAAACAGGAAACTATATTAACTAGCTAAAAACATTTTTTTTTTTTAATCACCAAGAACTTGGGTATAATTAACAAACGTTATTGCTAGGAATGTAACACAAATACAAGTCAAACGCGTCTAAAAAGAAAAAAAAACAGTCTTTGGCGAAGCCATAGTGTTGTGCTAATAGTAAATAAACCATTTAATCCTTCCACCCCAACACTTGTACACGTTGGAATAAGAATGAAAGCTGTGTGTGTATTGCTGATTAAGTTGTTTTAGCTTCTAGTCATGCGATACAGACTTTTAGTGATTCAATCACTAAAATATTTGAATTACATGATATTATACGGTAGCAATGACTTTCTGTATAATGAACAACGTTTAATAATTTGTATGCTAACATGTGTAACGTTTGTACCTTTTCATTCTTAATATATTTGTTCACACGACGGCAATATGAGAATTTCAACCACTATTTTAACAACCCAACTCTAACTTTCACTCAGTTTCACTTTACTGTTGTACTTTTACATTAAAATCCTGTCCGTTTCATTTCATTGCTATAATGTACTATAGAACATATCCTTAAATGTATAGTTTACATTCGTCGTAATACAGTATTGGCAAATAAATCTACAGATAGGTTTTATCGTATATTATAGCATACGTTTGTTTAAACGCATTACTCTTAAACATGCGTTAACTGGAGATCCTGGATTAATAAAATGACGACGTCCTAATGAACGTTGGTATGGCTGCGTGGTTAAGAAGTTCGCTCTACAATTTCATGATTTTTGGGCTCGATCACATGATGTGGAAACTTGAACAAGAAGTTTCAAACAGACCAAAGGCTTATGAGGAAAATTTGGGAGAAGGAATCTATGCAGAAGCCCGTCGGGGGGGGGGGCAGTTCTTGTTGGGTGGGTCACTTAATTCATCGTCCGGTGTAACAAGTTGTACCTAGGCATCTCTAGCTGAAGGGCACCTTGTACTTGCGAGCGTTTAGCAGAATCCATTCTATTGCCAGCATTTAGGCTAGCTCTCTAGTCTGAGGTCAACTTTCTCCTACCATGCAGAAGGGCTCTAAAAAGATCGTAGGCCCCAGCCTTCATCTTCAGACTAATCCATCATAAAAACAAGTGTTTTCTATTAAATAATGGGTGGGTTAACTCACATTTTGCTATTTTCTATTCTCCTACGTTCTCCTTATTGGTGTTATCGGTAGAGACAGTGCACGTCTGGGTCCCAAAGCATTCAGTGATAAAACACTATGTAGGGAAGTGGTGTGCAGATATAGATGACAAACTATCCACTGAAAACCCTGCAGTCGGAAGATGTTTCCTTATTACTCATTAGTAAAACAAAATAATAATAAATAAATAAATTGGAACCACAATATTTTTAGGCCCTCTCAGACATGTGTGAACAATACGTTTCACGTTGAGTTTGAACTTGTGTAAATCTACGTCTGTAGGGGAAAATGTGAGTGACATGGAAACTGAAGAGCCATTACAAAGGTCATTAGGTCACCGGCTGTTACCTACTTCTAGCAGACTAACATAAATCAAAAGGTAAGTTGTGTAAGTTAAGAAAAGAAAGCAGTCCTATATGCCATCTATATTTCGCTAAGGACATATAATAATGACGAAATATGGTTGAGATTTATCTCCCGTACCTGTTGTTTTCCTTGTCTTGAGATTTTTTATGCTTGCTGCATTAATTATGTTGACATGAATTTAACTATTATGTACTACATGATTTAGATTTGAAATGACGAACGAACAAATTGTTTTGAAGATGGTGCTTATTCAATCGTTTACTTTTGCTGAATCGTGAAGTTACAGAGACGTAAACAAACCAATATCGATTGTCAAGCAGTGGGGAAATAAACAGACGACAAACGTAGGTATGGCTGTATAGTTAAAAAGTTCGTTTTGCAACCATCTGGTTTCAAGTTCAGACCCACTGTACGGCTCCTTGGGCAAATGCATGCTATGATATTCCCAGCCGATTAATGCCACGTGAGTGAAATTGGCCAATGGAAAGCTCGAAAATGTATGGAAGCCTTATGTGCGTGTGTGTATGTGTTTGTTATTTGACAGCGGCCATGTTGGAGCACGGCCTTTAGTCGAACAAATCGACCCCAGGACTTCTTTGTAATCCTAGTACTTATTCTATCGGTCTCTTTTGCCGAACCCCTACGTTACGGGGGACGTAAACACACCAACATTGGTTGTCAAGCGACGGTGGACACACACACACACACACACATATACATATATAGCACTATTCCATCTAAAATCAGAGATTGAACTACTAAGACTTAGGGCCTCCACTAATGAAGAAAAATATAAAAACATCGACGAAGAGATGCACAGGGAAATAAACAAACAAACCGAGGGACAACCCCTCGAAAATACCATAAATTTTTGGAAAGAAATCTGTGAAAAGGAAGAAAGAAACTCTCTCCTACGCTGGGAAAAAAGCAATAATTTCTTCCAAAGATATGAATCAAATTTTAAACAAGAATTCAGCACAGATAATCCCTTCCTAAAGAAAAGAACTATAAATAATAAACAAAAACTGACCAACGCACAAACCACCACCAATTTCAACCACTTAACCAACAACAACCCTCCTCATTACCCTCCATACACCATAAATAGAAATCATTTACAACCACCACTTTTGAACCACCCAAAACTAAACAGGGAACAAGCTTACAGACAACGCATTTATGAAATAGATTGCACCAAACATAAAGATCACCCATACACCAGGAACAGAACACACCAACAACGTCCCAACACCAGGCATAACCACCCCATAACAACCCAAAACAACACTAGGATAAGAAACACACCACATGCTAGTCACTACTACCCTATGACCCAAAATTACTGGCCCCCACCGAACTCAAGAACAACACAAAATAACATCAGATCAAGAAACATCCCACATACTAGAGTTACACACATCACTAACCAAAACACCCATAGACACCCACACACATATAACAATCTAAGGCAACAATACTACCATTCCCCCGAATCAATCCCATATAACCTAACAGACAGCTCATGCAAACAAAATTACAAACAACATTTTTTAGCCCCAGGCCAGAGACAACAGGACACAGGCTGGAATCTAGTAATCAGAAAAAGCCGAAGATAATCAATCTCTCAACCAAACCTCTCTCAAGCATAAAAATAGACATCCTCTCAAAAGGGCTAAAATTCACCCCAACTCCACGCAGAGCCAACCAAAATGAAGTGAAGGACAGTATAACAGAATTCTGTAGAAAATTAAGACTCACAGAAGCATTTACCAATCACAACACTGAAGATGACTCACTAGTCAAAAACAAAAGTGAGCACATCCCACACAAAGGTAAAAATAAAAATCTAGATGAATTTTGCAACCACATCGAGAACTTCCCTTACCACACCATGCATAAACAGAGAGTAAACTCAAACTTTAACACTACACAATGGAAGGAACTAATAGAACTCCAAAATGATGAAGATATTACGATTAAGGAAGCAGATAAAGGAAGTGCAGTAGTAATAATGGACACATTATACTATAAAAACCTAATAATCTCCATGCTGGATGACAACCAACACTATGAAAAAGTCACAAACTACACCCCACAAAAAATAATGAAAACCCTGTCCTCACTAATTAAAACACATGGAAATGAACTGACAACCAAAGAGATTGATTTTCTAACAAACTTCAAATGCAAGCCCAGCCTTTTCTATGGTCTGCCAAAAATACACAAAAGCCAGATCATAAATGAAACCATCAAAAAATCACCAAAGACATACATACATACACCAAACCCGGGGGATCTAAAACTGCGACCCATCATAGCTGGCCCAGCCTGTGGAACACACAGACTAAGTCTATTTATGGACATCCTCCTAAAACCCTTCCTTTAACACATAAATAGCTATATCAGAGATGACTTGGATATGCTAAATCACCTCCCAAAGGAAGTAAAGGAAGAAACAATCATGGTCTCATTTGACGTGATTAATTTATACACCAGTATACCTCATAATTATGGACTTGAGGCAATTCAATTCTGACTGGATCAATTCCCGAAAGAAATCCCAAACAGGATCAGTAAAGAATTCATTACTAAATCGGTTGAATTCATCTTACGAAACTACCACTTCATGTTTGACAATACTTTCTACCGACAAAAATCCGGAATTGCTATGGGCACTAGGGCAGCTCCAGTCATTGCGAACCTAACAATGGGTTACTTGGAAATAATAATATACCAGGAATCTTTATCCACCTTTGGAAACACCCTTTCCCAATACATAAAAGAAAATTGGAAAAGGTTCCTGGACGACTGTTTCATACTCTGGAATGAAAACACAGATTAACTCTTGAAATTCAAAAGTGCCTTTCTTATCGTTGATTTTTGGTGTCGCATGGCCAAAAGTTACCGTTAATTTTTTTAGAGGCACTTTCAAATTTATCAGAATATTGAGGCTGAAGATTGGAATAGTGAAATTTCCATTCACTTAACCATGAAACGATTCGTATCCAATTAACTAAAGGCTTGGTTTGTTTACGCTTTTCCCTCCGGTTTTTTGTTCTATGTGTGCCATAAATATCGCCATCCATTTTGGAGAAAAATTTGTAGTTTGGAATCAGTAGTTCTTTGACTGCTATTTCTAAATTTTCAGTATGTTGGAGAAGCAACTCAATTGCTAATCCCTGTATATTTATAATGATAAATAGTTTTACCGATAAAGGTTTTTTTCATACTGAACTACTTGGCAGAATTGTTAATTATTAATTCTATTATTAATTGACGATTCTCTGCCCTTATTCTTGTATATTTTATATTTGATATCTCTAAGTTAGATGGCTAAACCGTAACCAGTTCGACACGGGACTTTTTTCATACGGGACTATTTGTGACGCACATGGAATAGATTTCCTTGAGGTGAGGTGCCTGAACTCGCTAGCCGATGAATTCGTAAGTGCCTTTCTTATCGTTGATTTTTGGTGTCGCATGGCCAAAAGTTACCGTGAATTTTTTTACAGACACTTTCAAATTTATCAGAATATTGAGGCTGAAGATTGGAATAGTGAAATTTCCATTCACTTAACCATGAAACGATTCGTATCCAATTAACTAAAGGCTTGGTTTGTTTACGCTTTTCCCTCCGGTTTTTTTGTTCTATGTGTGCCATAAATATCGCCATCCATTTTGGAGAAAAATTTGTAGTTTGGAATCAGTAGTTCTTTGACTGCTATTTCTAAATTTTCAGTATATATATATATATATGTGTGTGTGTGTGTGTGTGTGTGTGTGTGTGTGTGTGTGTATATATATATATATATATATATATATATATATATATATATATACGACGGGTTTCTATCAGTTTCCGTCTACCAACTACCAAATCCACTCATAAAGCTTTGGTCGGCCCGAGGCTATAGTAGACGACACTTGCCCAAGGTGCCGCGCAGTGGGACTGAACCCGGAACCATGCCGTTGGGAAGCAATATGTATGTATGTATGTATGTATGTATGTATGTATGTATGTATGTATACCGTATATATGCACGCGTGTGTGTTTGTGTGAGGATGAGGTGGGATGCACCACTTGACAAATGCTATTTTGTTTATGCCCTGTAACTTAGCGGGGATATTTTCCCTTTGAACGGCAGATCGAGAAATTAATTTTTTTCGTAACTCTAACCCTAAAACCTCAACACTAACCCTAACCCTAACTCTAAAACCCTAAGCCTAAAACTCTAAAACCCTAAAGCTAAAGCCAGTACACACGCACGAACGATGTCATAAATAACAATGACAAACGTTAGATGTTTTATATGACACATTCTACCAGTGTCCGAAGTTTGAAAATGTTTAGTTACAAAAAATTAATTTCTCGATCTGCCGTTCAAATGGAAAAGATTCCTTAGCGGTTTGGCAAAACAAACCAACAGAATAAGTACCAGACTTTAAAAATAAAATGTGAAATATTGTAAACACGTGATGTGTTGTAATGTTGTAAATACAGTCGACCTTCAGGGGAAATATTCACAACGTTCATTCATGTAAACTATTTGATAAGCTAGTCTATTGTAACGTTTATCTATTATTAGTACAGTTCAACGCAGTGTGTAGGTATGTATGAGTGTGTGTATCTGTGTGTGCGTTTATGTGTGTGTGTGAGTGTGTGCTTGTGTATGTATGCATGTGTGTGTGTAGGTATGTATGGATGTGTGCGTGTTCGTGTATTAGATGATACATAAGTAAACCGGAAATGTTGAAATATTTCTTATCCCTCGCTCTCTCGTTCTCTCCCTCTTACTTCCTCTATATCTCACACACTCTATCTTCCACTCTCTTCTCACTTTTTCTGTTCCTCGTGTCTGCCGCTATTAGCATACACTCAAGTCTTACACACTTATTGCCTCTAACCCACGCATTTTGAGTAACATACTCACGTGCACGCGCAGACACAAGACAGATACCTATACACACACACACATATACAATACTGCCCCAGCCAGTGTAAATCATTTGTAACTGTTCATTTCCTAGTATTTACCCACTGGAATTTCCTGGAATCTGTTTCATACTGTGGTGGTGTTGGTGGTAGTGGCTTAGCTGACAGGGTAAAAGTGGCGACGTGATTATATAATGGCGGCAGTGACGGTGACAGTGATGGTGGTGTGCTGGTGCTGCTGGTGACGGTAGTGGTGGTAGTGATGATGGTGTATCTATCAAAGTGGTGGTGGAGCTACTAGTGCTGGTACTTGTGATTTTCCGTGAAAAATACCATGCAATGATTCACAGTATACGTGTGCTGCGAAGCACAAAGGATCTTACAAACTTGCAACGTGTGTGTGTGTGTGTGTGTGTGTGTGTGTGTGTGTGTGTGTGTGCGTGTGTGTGTGCGAGTGTGCAGATATGTTTATGTATGTGTTTATGCGTGCGTGTGTGTGCGTATGTGTATGTATAAATAGATGTGTGTGGATTTCGCGCGTGTGTGTGGATTTCCCCCGTGTCGAAGTTTCTTCTGCAATACCACATTACTATATCGTAAACACAAAATCTCAGAAATAACGCCAGTGACACATCAAAATTTCCTTCTGTTGCCGTCGATGAGGTTTTACCCAACAGGTCGGCAGCTGTTAGAACAAAAGGACAGTACTTTCTAAGAGATGCTTTTCTGGATATTTTTGTATTGTAATAATACACTCAGTCTTACACACTTATTGTCTCTAACCCACGCATTTTGAGAAACATACTCATCTATAAAGGCGTATGACTTAGAGGTTAGGGGTATTCGGCTCACGATCATAAAGGTTGCGAGTTCAATTCCCGTTGGCATGTTGTGTCCTTGAGCAAGACACTTTATTTTACGTTACTCCAGTCCACCCAGCTGGCAAAAATGAGTAGTGCTTATATTTTAAAGGGCCAGTCTTGTCACACTTCGTGTCACGCTAAATCTCCTTAAGAACTACGTTAAGAGTACACGTGTCTGTGGAGGGCTCAACCATTTGCACGTTAATTTAACGAGTATGCTTTTCTGTTGATCAGGCCAGCTGGAAAACTTCTTGTAACTGATGGAGGGCCAGTATTTTTTTTTTAATACTCATCTACTCAAATTGAACTGTAACGGTAGGTGGTGGGGGAATAATCGTCATCGAGCTGCTTGGGTTTTGCATTTCTACCCTCTCTAGCACAGTTGTGGGCAAACTGTGGCCCGCGGGACTTTATGAAAAAATTACCTTGTATTTTTATTATAGTACAGCCTGTCTGAGGAAAGGCCTTGTCTCATGCGACCTGCTTCTCGAAAAAGGATGCCCATGCTTGACCTAGAATGTCTCTTGTCTGCACATAGCATACTGTGCACTAGCTCATTAAGGGTGGCGATAGTGGGGTAGGTCATGCACTAACTTACGCCACTTAAGGCAAATTCTTTGTATAGGTTAAGCAACCTGCACAAAGCGACATTTTCTTTTCCTTTTTACTTGCGGCCATGCTGGAGCACCGCCTTTGGTCGAGCAAATCGACCCCAGGACTTATTCTTCGTAAGCTTAGTACTTATTTTATCGGCCTCTTTTGCCGAACCGCTAAGTTACGGTGACGTAAACACACCAGCATCGGTTGTCAAGCGATGGTGGGGAACAAACACGCACACATACATACATGTGTGTGTGTGTGTGTGTGTGTGTATAAGACTCACCATTCTTTGTCTTTATTCTCGTTACCAATGTATTCCTGACTTTTGCTCTTCTTACCTCTACATATGACTATGCATTCTGATGATGTCTACCACTACAACTGGTAAACAGAAACGATCGTAAATGTATTATTACTTCCACTTTTCTTTATCAATTAATTAAATTAATGGCTTACTAGCGCAAACGACCAACTTCTTCCTGTTATTTTTCCTCCATTTTCTTCTTGCATATAATTTAAACTACGGTTTACCCGCTGAATTACCTGCTACCGTATACCTTTTTACTAAGGATTACGCAGGTAATCACCAGGAGCGCCTTTGGATTTAACCATCCTTTAGAGGTTTTAAACACCTCTAACTTATACCTATATATATATATATATATATATATATATATATATATATATATATATATATATATATATATATATATATATATATATATATATGTGTGTGTGTGTGTGTGTGTGTGTGTGTGTGTGTGTGTGGTAAGTAGCTTGCTTACCAACCACATGGTCCCGGGTTCAGTCCCACTGCGTGGCATCTTGGGCAGGTGTCTCCTACTATAGCCTCGGGCCGACCAAAGCCTTGTGAGTGGATTTGGTAGACGGAAACTGAAAGAAGCCCGTCGTATATATGTATACATATATATATATGTATGTATGTGTTTGTGTGTCTGTGTTTGTCCCCCCAACATCGCTTGACAACCGTTGCTGGTGTGTTTATGTCCCCGTAACTTAGTGGTTTGGCAAAAAGAGACCGATAGAATAAGTACTAGGCTTCCAAAGAATAAGTCCTGGGGTCGATTTGCTCGACTAAAAAGGCGGTGCTCCAGCATGGCCACAGTCAAAAGACTGAAACAAGTAAAAGAGTAAAAGAATATAGTTAAAAAAAGGAAAAAGACAAAAAACAACAACGAGAGGACGTGATACAGATTGTGTTACTAGACGCTCGGGAAAGGAGAATCATTGCAAGCATGAAGTGGATTCGATCCTAGATAGCCAACAGTTTACATTTGCCAGATGCCTTAGCTACGCCGAAATAATGTCTTCACCACTTGACCCTTCTAACCTCTAATGTGAGAGGGGGGAACGAAGGAACGAATGGAATGAACGAAGTAAGTGTGAAGGGGCTGATAGATAGAAGGAAAGAATGAAAGAATAGAAAGAATAATAGAGTCGTACAAAATTTAGATATAATATAAGAGACCAAAGTGTACGTACGCCGCTATATTTTTATATATAAAAAATACAAAATGGAACAAGAACGCAAAACATCCAGACAGTTAGGTGATACAAAAAAGGGACAACGAAACATCCAGACAGACGATACAAAGAAAACAAGGACGGGTCATTCGGAGTTTTCTTTCTCCAATCGAGTTCCAGATTATCTTTGCAATTTCGGCTGGTTATACTTGAGATTGCTCCAATCTGGCCAGCCCCAAAGAAAAACTAAGCTAAGAGCACTAGATTCCTTGGAAGAAAGCAGCGAATGTATACGAAAACAAGGACGGAAAAAATATTTCTGGTGTATGTATGCATGCGTGTGTGTGTGTGTGTGTGTGTGTGTGTGTGTGTGTGTGTGTGTGTGTGCGCGCGCGCGTGCGTGCGTGCGTGTGTGTATAAATTATTGAATAAAGGAATGGGAATAATCAACTTCATTAGCTTACAACAGTTTCTGATATAAGAAACAGTGCAATCAGAGCACTAGTCGACTGTTTGCTACGTTATCCTCACCACATTAGTCGATTGTAAGATTGCAATGCGTGAACATCTCTACCTTTTTCTGTGGAGAGAGTGGAGATTGGGGAAGCGTGTGTGAGAATGGTTTCTCTTAAGTAATTGCGTTAAATTTTGGAAGTCAAGTTTCCAGATAAAGGCCTACCGGAAAGGAGAACGATACAAATGTTGGCCAAGAAGTGGCTCACTGCGGCATCAGTGCACAACGCCCCAAATCAAAGAGACCCTACAGTTCGAACGCCTGAAGTTATTCAGGACATTCGCCAAAGGATTAGTCGAAGTCCGAAAAAGCCAACATGTAAATTGGTGCAGCAGTCTCACATATGCAGGAGGTTGTTGCAACGGGTTTTGAAAAGTCTAACGTTGAAGCAGTGCTGGATTAACTTATAAGCAAAATAAGCACGTGCTTAGAGCACCAAAGAAAGAGGGGCACCATCTCTTCAACTTCTTCTATGGACGGTGGGTTGGCAGCCACACTGCCGCATAGCTGGATTTACCATTGAAACGAAGAAATGAATTAAATTTATAGCCATCTTCAAATTTTTATGCAAAATGACAAATTTCTGTTTATGAATATATAAAAAAAAATATGCCGTGGACGCAGATTAGAAGTTATACAAGTTTGAACACGTATAGTACGCGTTTGAATCAGCGCAAGTATCAGGTAGCCTGTAAGTTGTTAGATTAGTAGAAAACTGTCGCTGGTTCAAAGTGGTCTTCATTTCATGACGCGTCGCGCATGTCAATATATAGCACACTCAGCTCTGTTTGTCTTTTATGTTTAGTGTTCAATCTATTAAAATGATATGAATCGTTTGCTTCATATATCATTTATGCCCACCAATTCATATAAGAATCATTATAATTCAATTTATCTCTGATTTGAGACATAAAAAGTATAAAATAATCATGAAACAACGTAAGTGTTTAAAAGACCTATAATAAATTTAAATTATGGTTTTGGTAAAAATATTAATCTTATTTGCTATAAAAATATTTATTTTTGTAAACGAAAAAGAAAGCCTTTTTCTAGTAGAGATTTTAATTTTGCGAAATTTGTTAAATTTCCAAAACTATATCAAAATTTTTCTCTCTAACATTCCTTGGTACATATTGTAATTTTTTATTTTAAACTTGTAATCTAATAAAATCATTTCACGTGTATAAATATATCATTTTTGTCAATGTATCAAATATGATGATTGATGCGTTGATCATTAGTGAATACTAAACGCAAATTCCTCCGTCACCTAATAATTTCATTTTGTATATTTAAATTTATCGCTATATAAAATACAAAAAGATAACATGTTAAATTTTTTTTAATTAATGTTTTCCACTTTTGTTTTCTGCTAGGTTAAACATTTAATGACCATTACAAATTTTCAATATTTTTCATTATTAAATTTGTTAGTAGCAAACTAATTTCGTTATTTGTCATACTAATTTTGCTCTTTTACCATTTTCTTTGCTCATTTTTAAATAGGTCATAATATATATAATATATTCTTAAGTCCACCATTTCGTCAATCGCAGCAGCTTCCAAGCTTCACCACTAATTCAGTTCTCAACTAAATGGCAAATTGTTAATACTTTTGAAGAGGATACCTCCTCAGCTACACTTTGGCATAAATAGTTTGAGATTTGGTTCAGTAGAAAAAAAGTTACATCAAAATATCTGCGACCTCAAGAGGGGCATTAAGGAAATATTCATCTTCAATTAACATGATTTTTTAAATTTTAAGTTAAAAGTATACTTTTCTTAGGCTTAAATGATAGAAAAATTCATGAGGAATTGAGAATCGCTAGTCGCATTGAACAAAAATTAGTAGAAAAAGACTTATGAGGTAAAATATTACGAAATTTCATGTCAGTAAGTAAGGAAGTAAGGGAGTAACGCTTATGCAATAAGAACAAAGAATATATTTCTAAAATGAAGGTTTACATTCTAAACCGGCGAGCTGGCAGAAACGTTAGCACGCCGGGCGAAATTCTTACCGGCATTTCGTCTGCCGCTACGTTCTGAGTTCAAATTCCGCCGATGTCGATTTTGCCTTTCAGAGTCTATTAATTCACCGGACGAAATTCCTTGTGGTATATCGTCTATCTTTACATTTTTTGAGTTCAAATTTCGCCAAGGTCGACTTTGACATACCGATTGTTTAATTAATTTTTTTTAACTAAACACTTTCCGATACCGGTAAAATGTGTCACATAAAACAGGGTTTATTCGTAATGTTTTTTGGGGTTTTTTTACAAAATTTTGCGTTTTAGAAGCAGTATTTCATCTGTCTTTACCTTCTGAGTTCCAATTCCGTCGACTTTGCCTTTCATCCATTTTGGATCTATTCAATTAGACGTACAGATTATTTAATTAATTTTTTAAAACTAAACACTTTCAAACTTCCGATACTGGTAGAATGTGTCACATAGAACAGGGTTTACTCTTAACGTTTTTGACAAAATTTTGTATTTTAGAAGTTATTTCGTCAGAAGTTACAGAGTGACAATGGACAATTTGTGTTTGATAAGTGCCAATACACGAAACTCTCAGCTTTTGACTTACTCTCTAGCTATATACATATTACATATATGTATAAAAGAATCTCATCACGCAATCGAACCAATGAAAGAGCCTCTACCTGGTCGCTCGACACGCCCAAAATAGCAGCCTACCTAAATCACACACCCATTGTACGTAATGTCCTAGATTATCCCTAAAAAGACGGTTTGCTGAAGGCTGGAATGTCCTTGAATATACGTTTGCAGTATCAGGGTTTATCTGAGGCTAAATAACAACATTATGGTAAATTTCTAAATTAACACCCACACGATTTTCACTAAGGAAAAACAAGTTTGGTTTTTTGCGTGAAATCAAGTATCCTGACCTCCTGATATATTGCAAATCCCTTATTTATGTTCGGAAAAATGAGGTGGGGGTCCCCCCCCCAATCCCAGAATCATTGGAAATTTTTTCGTTGAATAAATTCCTGTGACCTCCTAATATTGCAAAATTAGGTTACTTAAGGTGAGCTTGGTAACTGATGGTTTTGGGGTTTTGTTGTTTGTAAATTTTGGTGAGCCATGGTGCAACCAACAACATGATAAAAATCCCTCCTATTAATTTGGTATGGATGCGTAATATCAAATAATTCAATCACAAAATATATTTAAATTGAACACAAAAAAAAATTGAAATATTATCATCACTTACATGGAAAAATTGAAATATTATCATTACTTACATGGAAAAATTGAAATATTATCTTTCAATATTTTATAAAGTAAAAACTTAAATTATTAATTGGCAACTAAGTTACCACCGTTTTTTTTATTAAAATTTTTTTAAAGTTTTAATAAAAAATAACGACTAATTTATCAATAATGTATTCACCTTTGTTGTTTACAACTTCTTCCCAACGTTCAACAAGATTTTCAATACCTCGTTGTTAGAAATCACCCGATTTCGACTTGAAAAATTGATCCAACCAAGCTCTCAATTCTGCATGAGTATTGAACGAAACTCCGCGCATAGCATTTGAAAGAGATCGAAAGAGGTGGAAATCCATTGGTGCTAAATCAGGAGAGTATGGCCAGTGTAGCAGCACTTCCCAGCCATGTGTTTGAATGGCTTCCTTGGTGATTTTGGCGATATGAGAGCGGGCGTTGTCGTGCAGCAAAAGAACTCCATGCTGCCGATTAGGTCTTTTCTATTGAATAGCCGTGTTGAGTCGTTCCATTTGTTGAACATAGAGTTCCGTGTTGTCAGTTTGGCTCCATTTAAGCAATTCGTAATTTATAAACCCTTCCCAGTTCCACCATACGCACAGCATCGTTTTACGCGGATGAAGATCTTGTTTCACGCGCAGTGTCGCTTGTTTACGGGGCTAAGCCATTCCTTACGCCTCTTCATATTGATGTACAGGCACCATTTTTCGTCGCCAGTAATGATTCGGTAAAGAAATCGCTGCTAATGTCCATGAGTTGAGCGGTGATGAGCAAGCAAACCAGCGGAGATTGTGGCTCATTGATTTTTGTTGTTGTCACTTAAAGTATGCGGAACCCATGCTCCATATTTCTGAAACTTTCCCATCGAGTGAAGATGCTTCTCTATAGCAGTTTGGGAGCATTTCATTTTCCCTGCCAGTTCCCTTGTCGTTTGACGAGAATTTTCGTGCAAAAGTTGGTTTAATTGCTCTTCATCGAACTCAACTGGACGGCCAGAACGAGGTGCGTCTTTGAGGTTAAAATTTCCATTTTTTAACTTGGCATATCAATCACGAACGGTTCTTTCAGCTATGGCACCCTCCCCATACACAACACAAATGTCGCGAGCAGCTTTTGCGACCTAAGAACCTTGATTAAAAGCAAAAAGGAGTTGTCGAAAATACTCGTTTTTCTTGACTTGACATTCCATTTTAATGATCTGAAAATAAAGAAAAATTAACTAAAATTAACTAGAAAATTAAAAACGAAATAGATTCCAAAATGGTTCAAAAATAGAATTCTCGAAAAAAATAGATTCCAAAATTTAAAAACGCAATAATTCCAAAATTAAAAAAAACGGCGGGAACTTAGTTGCCAACCCAGTATATAATATAATAATACATACATCACTTAATGTACACAGTATAAAGATAAGAGCTACTAATAGTTTTTTACTGTGAAGGCACGTGTGTAGGCAGGTTTTCATAACAGGCATTGTGTCTCCAAGCAATAGTCGAGCTCTGAGCACATAGTTTATTCTATTTGTAAACCAGGATACTAATGAGAAATCACAAGAAAAAACAAGAAAGTTAATGCAAAATGTGGAAGAATGAATAAAAACGGAATTTATCCTTCCTTTTTTTTTCTGTTTTTATTCATCCTTCCACTATTTGCATCAACCTACTTCTCGTTTTTTCTTGTGATTTCTCATGTACCTTCGTCCTGATTTTCAAATAGAACGGACACGTAACTCCCATCTCTATACTGTGTACATTAAATGATATTTATCTCTCCCTGGATGGAGTGTTTTTTGTTTTTTGTTGTTGATCTTGCCTTAACGGAACAGTAGACTATACATACATATACATATCTTTTACTTGTTTCAGTCATTGACTGCGGCCATGCTGGGACATGGCCTTGAAGGGCTTTTCAGTCTAACAAATCGACCCCAGGACTTATTCTTTTAAGCCTAGCACTTATTCAATTGGTCTCCTTTGCCGAACCGCTAAGTTACAGGGACATAAACACACCAACACCGGTTGTCAAGCGGGGTTGAGGCAACAAGCACAGACAAAAAGATACACACACATAGATATATACATACATATATGTATATGTGTGTGCGTGTATATATATATATATATATATATATATATATATGTAGTGAACACTTCTCTCACCATAAATATTAACAAGTGCGGGCGTAGCAGAGAGCAGCCTGCTGTGCCATCACCTGACTTACTTTTATTTGAGCGGCAACTGTCTCCACTCCATTGCCGTCAGGACGCAAACTGACCAACCGTAGCCCCTAATAAGGTCACGTGAGAGTGTTCTTCTAATGCTTTCCTGGAGCCCCTATTTTCCTATAAATAGACTAAATCATACCCGCCAATTCGTCGCGGCTCAGATCTTAGATCTGGTCGTTCTGACCACACACGCGTAACACAGTACCAACCAACCAGCCAGTTCCAGCGACGACATCGACAACCACTTCAACTACGAACTACAAGCATCGCCCCCGACGTCGCCAGCAGCAACACGACTCTACGACTACCAGCATCGCCACCAGCGTCAACATGACTCTACACGTACACAAGCTACCAACAGCTAACTGCAGCTTCTCTTCTCGACCCTGTTTGTGTGATTTCTTCACCACAAAAATACAACCAGAATCCGACACCTGCGAAGAACATCTGTATTCAAGAACCCGGCCCGGCATAGAAGCCCTAACATCACGACGAGTGATCGCTCTGCCCTAACGCTTTAACTTCTTATATAGAGACACTTACCACTGTGTACTCTAACTAAGAACTGGTATAGTTCCTTATACGTGTTACTGACTCTATTCAATACTATGTATCTCACGCATTCACATACATGTATTACTCACACACACTCTTTTGTTTACATGACGGCCAGTCTTATATTGTGTTTTATTATGTCGCATTCACACACACACAGACATACAGTTTAATGCTCCAATAAATATTACTGTTATTCATCTTCATCGGTTGAGTCCTATCTTGTCCTTCCTGGCATTCCTAAGTTCTCTATGTTACAGAATTATAACATATTTATCATTTTATATTTTTGTGGCGACCGTGTGACGCGTTTAATAAAGGACCCTGTTTTCCATTCGTCACCATTTCTCCTTTTGGTTCGCACGGTCGTTCTTACATATATATATATATATATATATATATATATATATATATATATATATATATATATATATACGACGTATGTGTATGTGTATATATATATATAAATACAACGGGCTTCTTTCAGTTTCCATCTACCAAATCCACTCACAAGATTTTGGTCGACCCGAAGCTATAGTACAAGACACCTGCCCGAGGTACCATGCAATAGGACTGAACCCAGAACCATGTGGTCGGGAAGCAAGCTTCTTACTACACCGCCACACCTTGTCTATGATCAAATAATGCATGTGTCTACTATTCAGGTCCGTGGTATTGATTAAACTCTTCCCGATAAAAATTGCTGGCTTCCTGGCTAAATTAGAAATTGTTGTTGTTGTTGTTGTCGTCGTCGTCGTTTCTGCTGCTGCTACTGCTGCCCTGCTGTTGTTGTTGTTGCATTTAGAGTAAAATGTATTTTCTGAAGTATTTGTTAATGTTGTTGGTTGTTTGGTAGTCTTTGTAAGACATATCGTAGGTGTTTTTGGACCCAAGTTGAGTTGGTCTGTAACCGCTGTCGTGTTCTCATCTGTGAAAAATATTTCCACGTAAACACCTCATCGAGCCAACCCTCCTATTTTTTTCCAGCAGTAATTTGTCCTGTCTCATTAACCATATTTAAGGCAGCATTTGAGCAGGGTTCGGTTGCAATTCCTTAAAGGCAGAACAATCATGAAGAGGCTTTCATGCTACTTCAGGGATACTGACATCGAACTCACAATCTCACAACTCTAAACCCAATGCTCTAACCACTATGCCATGTGGTGTTTAGTGGACAGAATGGCTGTCAATATCAGCTCCACAATCGCACTGAACACCTGGTCATGCCACCAATAGTAGCATCCATTATCTAAGGCTCCAGGGCAGCGGCTGTGAAGATGTTAGAGGGACCTTCTTTCAGTATACAGGAGATACGATGATGCTTCACTCGTGTTCCGTGTATGAAGGTAAACTGAAGTAGACAACTTAATCGTGAAAGGAAACAGTTTTAAGAGAACAAATACATTAATGTAAGTTCTGTGTTACCTTCTCTAGGCCCATTGTAGGATTTGAACTCAGCACTGCAAGTTAACGAAGCACTTATCTATTGTCAAAATATGTGGGGGTTGAAGCTGAAACCGTATATGGTTTTAATGTGAACTAATTCAAAGATGACTTAAGGAGCCAATATTTTTCATCCTATGTCCATTAGACATTAAATATTGAGAAGCGATGTTAAGTGGAGAACATTTGTCATATGTTTGCAATTATGTATAATTATTTATGGGAATTCGTGTTTGTGCCATAAACATTGGTACTTGATGATCAGGAAACTTTAACAACTGTTATGAAAAAGTTATGGTAAATTTCTTTTCACTTCCCAAGTCAAAACAAGCATAAATAAATATTGTGTTGGACTAAAAAAACTACCCTATCTAATAGCGATCATTATCGCATTAAGTGTTCACTAATATTCTTAAAATAGCTGCATTTAAATACAATTTCCTTGTAAGCTGAAAAACAAACTCAGCCTTCATCACTATGTATCTGACCTAGTAAACATAAATATCTTTGTCTCTCTTTGTTCAGAATACAAAGAGAGTGGAGTGCGTAAGCTGATGGCTGAGTGATTTGGGTACAAAATAAAAATGTTAATTCTAACGTAACTATTGTTATAATGCTCTTTTTCTACTTTATTGAGTTCTATGTTTTACATAATCTGTTTACTTATGTTCTAAGATGGCTACAAACAGCTTATACTCAACATGGAACCATATTTCACCATGGAGCTCAAAGAATGCAAGATTATTATTGTGATAAAGATCTATATATTACTAAACCAGCCAAATTCCAAGCCTTTGGGGCAAGAAAACGGGGACCGAAAAAACACAAGCAAAGGCACTGCAAACAAATATTTTAATTTTAACCTAACTCTTCCTACTTATCTGATTTCCATACTGCACAAAGAAGTGTTCCCATAAGTTTAAAATTCGAAATTACACTGACGAGACCTGCGCCATTAAAACACATATGTAATTGCGGACATATTTTAGTGATTGACATATTTTCCTCACTCTGTCGCTTTTTTATCGTAAACTCTTTAAAATTATAATTCCTGTTAGCACGAACTAAACAATCAGAGAGATTGTCAAGCAGTTCGTATATCGATGCTGTCACCAAATGGTGTATTATGAGAGCCAAGATATTTTACTCCTATTAGCAGTTCGGTTAACTCTAAGTACCAACAGGTGGTACTGTCCACTGGTGCAACAAGTAGCAATAGCGCTATAATATCGGCAGGTGTTTCCTCATTTTAAACTATTTATCACTGAGTTCAATATTATCTGTTGTAATAGAACTTCATTCTTCAAGAGGTAACGTTAAGCATTATATAAAATATGCAGAGCTGCACAATCCAACTACATAGATGACATATATATGTATGCAAGCATGTATGTATGTATGTATGAATGTATGTATGACTTCTATTTTTGATTATTTGAAGTCTTCCTGTAAGGAAGGAACTGCTTTCTAATAAAGATACAAAACTTTATTGTTGGAATATAGATAAAAACAAATTCATATATTAAAGTTGTGAAAAGTTTTGCATACTTTTACTGTTCCACTTACAGATTATATTTATAGTATGCGTGTCAGCTGGTTAATTTTTGTTTTTGGAACCCCAGTTTATCCTGATTGAATCTTAAGTATTTTACTTACAAAATCAAGTGCACCGATTATTATTGATATAAAAGAGAATTTATAATCTGGTTATAGAAGCTGGAGATTTTGAAGCAGTTGTCTGTAGTTATCCTCTTTCCATTTGGTTTTCGAAGAGATATTCACATCAGAAGAGCAGGTGATCTCTATGATGCAACATATATTTTCTTGTCTGTCCCAGACAATGACATCTGTTGTGTTGGCACTTGGTAGCAGTTTTAATAGGGATGCTCCACCAATATTCCTTGTGTTAACAAGGCGGCGAGCTGGCAGAAAGGTTAGCACACCAGGCGAAATGCTTAGCGGTATTTCATGTCTTTATGTTCTGAGTTCAAATTCCGCGGGAGTCAACTTTGCCTTTCATCCTTTCGAGATCGATAAATTAAGTACCAGTTGCATACTGGGTTCGAATCTAATCGACTGGCTCCCTCCCCAAAAATGTCAGGCTTTGTGCCTAGAGTAGAAAAGAATATTCCTTGTGTCAACGTTTACACTTTTATGTGTGTATTCTATAACAAGAGATGGAGTCTCTATATTTATCACGCATCAGGCGTTTTTCAGAGGGCAATGTATTTTGTTTTAGCAACATATGTATGCATGTACAAGCGCGCGCGCGTGTGTGTACATACATACACATATACAAGGTATTAAAAGTAATATTAATATGCTTGTATAGTTTTTCAGTGTTTTTCGATTTCAGTATAACATCCACTGTTTGTGAAACCTATCCTTGTAATGTCCCCTTAAAGGAATTATCAACATCACCACCACAATCATCAACTTGTACTTATTTCATCGACCCCGAAGGGATGAAAGACAAAGTCGACCTCAGTAGAATTTGAACTCAGAAAGTAAAATCAGAAGAAATGCCACTAAGCTGTTTCATTTAGTTGACAAGAATGTTCCCAGTATTTCTTTCATTTCAGGTATTTCTATTGTGTATGTAAGTTACCTTTTTCAAACACAACAATATTTATTTCTTAGATTCTTAGTGTTGTAGGCCTACTGACTGTACAAACCATGCATCTGCTAATTTCCAATGTGACTACGTTAACCACTACACCACAGAGTATCAGGAAACCACAGTTCTCCAAATTCACTGCTTCAATCTATTACATCCCTGTAACATAGCGGTTCGGCAAACGAAACCATGTGAATGGGAAACAAGCTTCTTACCACACAGCCATGCCGGCGCATGTATATATGTGTGTATACATGTGTGTATATATGTGCGTATACACGCGCACATATATGTATGTGTATATATGTGCGTATACACACGCACACACACACATGCACACACACACATACACACACACATGCACACACACATGCACACACACACACACACACACACACACACACAAACATATATAGTTCCACTGCGTGGCACCTTGAGCAGGTGTCTTTTACTATAGCCTTGGGCCGACCAATGCTTTGCGAGTGGATATGGTAGAGGGAAACTGAAAGAAGCCCATCGTATATATCTTATTTTATGTGTGTCTCTGTGTGTGTGCCTTCATATTGTGTTTGTTCCCCATCACCGCTTGACAACAGGTGTTGTTGGTTCTATATCCCCGTAACTTAGTGGTTCGGGAAAGAGACTGCTAAAATAAATACCAAGCTTAACAAAAATATAAGGGATCTATTTCAAAACGGGGGCACCAGTATTTTCTTAACGAAGCACTAACGAAACACTTTGAAACTTGGGACACTGGTAGAATGTGTCATATAAAACATCTTTTACTCTTAGTCTTCTTAACAAAAAAACGTACATCGCAAGTTATTCCATGTTAAAGTTGTCGTATTTCTGTAATTTCAACCAATCACTGACGTCTATTCAGCTGAATAGAGTCACTGCTGGGCGGTCATAAAAATGTTATTCCCTGTGACATATTTCATCCGGTTTAATCGTAATTTATACGCATATATTGTTTATATAATAAATTACGCTGTGCGTATCTATGTGTGTAACAATTTTAGAGTTCGGATTCTAGAGTTCGGATTCTAGAGTTAGGGTTAGTTTTAGGGTTAGGGTTAGGGGATTAATACGATATACACCGTTACAGCGCTAACTGGGATCTATTTCAAAACGGGGGCACCAGTTTTCATTTATGTTTTATGTAGTGTTTTTGGTACCGAAAGACTTTATGTTTTATATGACACATTCTACCAGTGTCCCAAGTTTCAAAGTGTTTCGTTAGTGTTTCGTTAAGAAAATACTGGTGCCCCCGTTTTGAAATAGATCCGTTTTTCTTATCTCATCATGTATTTATTTTTATAGTACCTTATACACTTAAATACATAAAATACACTCGCCCACACACATAAAAACACTAGTGATCTACATAATCGAGATATCTTGTGGATCTAAAAATAGATCAAATATAAAAAAATAAATAAGAATATCAGTAAAATAGTTCCAAAAATAGATCAAAATAGTCAGTCTATAATTGTGTAATGTGACACGTGGGCGTCTGGTATGTGACAGACGCATGGTTCAAGTGCATATATACAGATATGTAGATATTGGGTCATCTCATAAATAATGCGTTTTTTTTTTTTATACTTCTTTTATTCTTCAAAATTAAGATAAACAAAGTTCTTTTTTAATCTAAAATATACTCTCCTTCATTTTCTACAATGCTCTTCCATCTATCTGGTAGACTTGCAAAGCCCCTCTTCCAAAATTCACTTGTCCGTGACGAAAATTACTCCTCCAGTACTGTTCTAACTTTGTCTACAGAATTCATATTTTTTTCCGTCCAAATGATTTGGAAGACTGTGGAATAAATGATAATCAGATGGGGCAATGTCCAGCGAATATAATGGGTGGGGCATCGTTTCCCATTCAAGCTGCTCCAGTCTTTGGAATTTCATCATCACTGTATGTGGCTGAGCATTATCCTGATGGAAGAACACCTTTTCTCTTGAAACCAAAGATGGTCGTTTTTCTTCTAGTGCTGACATAAACTGCTCAAGATGCTCGCAGTAGATCTCCTTTGTTATCGTTTGGTTCGGGTTTAAAAGTTCAAAGTGGTCTAAACCTTACATATCCTTCTTTAGCCGGTGTTTCTCCTTTCCCTACTCACGGTCTTCAGTGCTTGACATGAAAAGAATTCAAAAATCCTTGTATAGAACTGTGCGCTTCACAGTTCCAGCGACGTAGTGTTTGGTTGTTGTGCGCATGCTCACATGTCCGAGATAGGAAGCTTCACACTAGGGAGAGAGAGCACTGCATGAACGACAATGCCAGGTGAAAGGTAGTGTTTCCTTTGACTCCGTGTGTGTTGTGCTTAAAAACGTGTTTATATTCTTGAATGTGATAAAGTGTAGAATTAGATTATTATCCTGCTTCTAGCTTCAATGTTGCTGCCACGATTTGAAAAATAGGGCACATTTCTCCCCACCCCTTATTTTGTGATTTAGGGGGGATTTTTGAAAAACAAGAGGCAATTCACGGCGGTGTTCAGTGAACAATTAATACACTACCCAACAGTAGCTAAAACATGAACCGATCAAGTTTATGTATAAATTTTCTTTTTATATGTTTTTCTTTTATTCTTTTACTTGTTTTAGTCATTTGACTGCGACCATGCTAGAGCACCACCTTTAGGTGAGCAAATCGACCCCAGGACTTATTCTTTGTAAGCCTAGTACTTATTCTATCGGTTTCTTTTGCCGAACTGCTAAGTTACGGGGACGTAAACACACCAGCATCAGTTGTCAAGTGATGTTGGGGGGAACAAACACACACACACACACACACACACACACACACACACACACACACACACATATATATATATATATATATGTACGACGGGCTTCTTTCAGTTTCCGTCTACCAAATCCATTCACAAGGCTTTGGTCAGCCTGAGGCTATAATGCAGTCGTTTCCTTTTACACAATATTAAAACAACGGCTAAAAATTTTCTGAAGCAGCACCCCAACTAATTTTATCTACATGCCGCCACTGCACACAGATATATAAAACTTACCGTTAATAAAAGCTGGGGTGCATTGCGTTCCGTTACCTAATAAATGGAAAAATATATTGTAAATAAACAAATGACAGGTAAGAAATGTATAAGTATACTATCTATCTATAATTTATTTCTTTATTGCCCACAGGGGGATAAACATAGAGGAGACAAACAAGGACAGACAAAGGGATTTTGTCGATTACATTGACTCCAGTGCGTAACTGGTACTTATTTAATCGACCCTGAAAAGATGAAAGGCAAAGTCGACCTCGGCGGAATTTGAACTCAGAGTGTAACGGCAGACGAAATACCGCTAAGCATTTTGCCCCGCGTGCTAACGATTCTGCCAGCTCGCCGCCCTCTATCTATCTATAATAAATGCCAAAATGAATTTCTGTGTCAGTGTGTCACACTATTTAATGACACTTCTACTCTTCTTGCTGGGATGAGAGTAATAGTAGGCATAGAGACGGTGAGGGCAGTAGTAGATTGATAGTTGAGATGGTAGTGGGGTGATAGTAATAGCATAATCTGTAGTTGTGATAGAGGCGGCGGCGGTGGTGGTGGTGGTGGTGGTGGTGGTGGCTCAGGTGGTCAAGCATGACGTTGATAGTAAGGAATGTGAAAGACAGTGGTGGAGGGGAAGGCAGCCAAGTGAAAAGTGTTGATGGTGGTGGCATCAGAAGTTTGAAAGGTGTGTGCATAGCAGTTGTGATGGCGATGGTGGTGATACTGGTGATGGTGATGGCTGAAAACAATCAACAGAAAGAAAGAGGTTAGAAAGAAAAAAGAATTGATTCCCAAATGGGAAGACAAAAAATGTTGTTTATCATGAAGCGTTGCAATAAGTTCCAAGTTGACATATTACATCATTATTTTGACGAAAATTGTTCATTGCTTGAAAAATATTGGTCAAGTTTTAAAAAATTTAATATATACTCAATGCATGAAGTGTCATTATTAGGCTCAATCAAAGCCCAATGAAGAACTCTCCACAGGAGCTAACTTAAAATATACAGAATACAGACAGACAGACAGACAGACAGACAGACAGACATACGTACACACATGTATACATACATGCATACATACATATATGCACACACATACATACATACTGAGTGTACAAACTATTCAACGCGGTGAATAGTTTGTACATACATATCTATGTATACGTACACACACGTATACATACATACATACATACATATATGCATACACACACATACATACATGCATACATACATGAATACATACATACATATATGCATACACAAGCACATATGCACGCTGATGCACACACATGCGCACAAACAGATAAAAAGAGAACGTAGCTCCAATAATGTATAGAGTCTACAACCATTGACGAGGTTGCAAAAGCAACAAAAATTTTGGAAGAAAAAATACAAATAATAAAAGAGTAGAAATCGAACTAGTGAGTGTGTTAGACAATAAGATATTAAGACAATATGACTCTCCCCAAACACAACATAATTTGCTTCAACACACAAATTCACATAAAGAATCTTGCAAACCAGATACAAAAACGAAGTATATGTACATATATATATATATATATATATATATATATATATCACTGTTTGGTAATTGAATAATTTTCGATAAATTGAAAGGACTTGATTCGAGGAAGAGTCAAAAGTGGTCTTTATACATACTCAAGACACAGAAATAGCCACTTTATATTTTGTACAGATGCATTCCGATTTTATTCAAGAAGAGTGCAATGTTTTATGTTGCATCAACAACCTATCAAGTTGAGAACAAATATGGCTATCGAGACAGTATGATAGTGAACAACAAAAAGCAACTGATAGCCTGTTAATTGAAATGAGAGAGATTAAACTTATGAGACCGGATAACTCAGGTACTTTGAAAGATTAGACCATTTGTATTGTATGTGTGTAAAAAGAAACCAGCCTTACATATAACAAATGAAATATTTTGTTGGTGCCTCCACACCGATAAATATATTTTAGCCCAATGGAAAATTCGCAAACACTCGACTAACCTTTCACACACTTTTCCCTTTCCACACTTTGGCTAGTATTCCCTTCACCAATAAACTGTTGGGGTTATGCACACGTGTGCACGGACACTCACATAAATACTTTTATATGTATGTTTTACATTATGGTTTGGACAATCCCTATTTAGAATACAAAAATATTAACTTCTATTGCCGGATTTACTCTCGTACTGCAGAAATATCTTCCTTAAAAACACTTTCAGATAGATCTACATGAACATCTGTATATATTCAAGTGTCTCAAGTGTATGTGTGTCTGAGCCACTCTGTTATATATATCCTCTGTTCATATTATCTTGTATCTCAGCATAGATATAAAACATATATATGGATGACGTGTCTAAGTGCATATTTATAGACAAACACACACAATACAAAACACAATATGTCTAAAAAAAAAGTTAGTAATTGGTAGAAACTTTCTATATAAGGAAACAAAAGGGATGTTTCAGTGAAAAAATAGAACAAAAATAAAGCAGTTATACTTTGTTTACTAGAAATAGTCAATAGCCTGTTTAATTATAATAAAATTCAAACTAAGATATATATATATATATATATATATATATGGGGTGGGAGAGGATTTCGTTTAATTTTAGGACATAAGGGAATTACTTTTTGAAATAAATGAAAAGCCCTGGATGATCAAAAAAAGTATATACTCATATAAATTGCACACATGCACGTGTGTGCCTGTAATTCAAGGCGCGTTACTTTGTGTTTGGGGTGTTGAGTTCATGATCATTAGATCACAGTTTCAATTCTCAGACAGGGTGGTGTGTTGTGTCTATATTGAACTCAGTTATAATTATTTTAAACTGACAAGACACCTGCAAGGCACTTCATTTCATGTTGCTCCAGTATCCATCACTGAAGAAACAGGTACTCCATCGGTTACAAGACGAGAGATCCTAGTTAATACGATCAACCAAACAGCGTGCTTGTGAAATTGAAGGGTAAGTGGCTGAACACGCTACAGGTACATGCACCCTTAAAGTAGTTCTTGAGGAGATTCAGTATGACACAGAGTGTCACAAGGTTGGCCCTTTGGATTACAGGTACAACTCATTTCTTATTTCTTTATTGCCTACAAGGGGCTAAACATAGAGGGGGACAAACAAGGACCGACAAAGGTATTAAGTCGATTACATCGACCCCAGTGCATAACTGGTACTTAATCTATCGACCCCGAAAGGATGAAAGGCAAAGTCGACCTCGGCGGAATTTGAACTCAGATCATAACGGCAGACAAAATACCGCTAAGCATTTCACCCGGAGTGTTAACGTTTCTGCCAGCTCGCCGCCTTTCTGCCAACTCATTTCTGCCAGCTAAGTGCACCAGAGCAACATTAAATTAAATGTTTCGCTCAAGGACACAACTCAGTGCCAGGAATTGAACTCATGACTTCATGACCATGAGCCGAATACACTAACCACTCAGCCATGTGCCTTCACTACTCAACTGCAGAAGAGTACCAGTGGCAGTTGAGGGTTAACCATGTGGCAAATTGGCATGCTGTTCAAGACGATGAGGTGTAGAGTTTGATTCTCTTGGCCTAAACACCCTCAGTATCTAGATAAGCTCCAGCTCCATGAAAATATAGGCTCTAAGCAGACAGGGATCAATAAAATAAAATATCTCTCAAGTACTGAAGTTGATAGTATTCCACAACTAACACCCTATCCTTAAAATTTATGGCCTTGTACCTAAATTAGAGACCATTATTATTATTATTATTAAATACTCACAAATGCATATATATATATATATATATATATATATACTTTTATTCTCTTATATGTTTTAGTCATAAGGCTATGCGTGCATATATTTTTTTTTTTTTTTTTTTTCAGTCATTTGACTGCAGCCATGCTGGAGCACCACCTTGAAGGGTCTTAGCCAAACAAATCGACCCCAGGACTTATTTCTTAAGCCTAGTACTTATTTTATCGGTTCCATTTGCTGAACTGCTAAGTTACAGGGATATAAACACACCACCACTGGTTGTCAAGCAGTGATGGGAGGACAAATACATGCACAAAGACACACACACTTAGATACATTATCGTCATCATCATCATCATCATCACTGTCATCATCATCATCATCACTGTCATCATCATCATCATCACCGTCATCATTTAACATCCGCTTTCCTTGCTGTCGTGGGTTAGACTGTTTGGAACTGGTAAGCCAGAGTGCTGCACCAGGTTCCAGTCTGATTTAGCATGGTTTCTGCAGCTGGATGCCCTTCCTAATGGCAACCACTCCAAGAGTGCTTTTTATGTGTCACCATCTACATGTCACCGGCAGTGGTCATGATCACGATTTCATGAGTGCCATTTACATGACACTGGCAATGACTACAACTTCTGTTTCCTTAACAAGTTTTCTCAAGCACAGAATATCACCAAGGCCTTGGTCGCTTGTCCTCACCTCCATGAGGCACAACATTCAAAGATCATGCTTTGTCCAGGTATGTATCTTGAAAATTGTTGCAGGGACACAAAGCACATATCCATTCTTTTTTATAACATAAAAACAAACAAACTAACAGATAAGTGAAAATTCTTTAAACAGCTGTTGTTCTAGTTTGTATGATAATATTTTAGCAAACTGAATTTTTTTGTCTTTTGCTGACAAAGCAATGATATAATTCTTGTCAGCAAGGAATGCAGTTAATCTTTTGCTATAAAAATTGTTATTGGTGGATAACTGGATAAACTATTGCAAATCAAAATCTTTCTTCTGCATTCCCATCCACCTAACTTCTTTATCTGTGTTAAAGGAGTTTGTATTTCTTGATCTTTATATTTCTATGTATTTTAAAAAAAGAAAATCTCATTGGATTATCTTTCTCTTCTGGAAATATTCATGCTCCTTGATTGGGCTTGTGCTTTTACAGCACCTTTCAATAAGAATAATCTTTTCATTGTTAAGTTCACTTCAATTTCTTCCACTTCTACTAAAGTGAAAGCTCCACATAATTTCTTTAGGAGACACACTTTTACTGTTTCCTCTTTTCTTTTACATAGCATGGAAATCTTTCTCAATTCTTTTGTTTCCAGAAATTGTCCCCAGTACTTAATGGAATGCCGCATCATTTGATAAATTTCTCAATATTTCACCCAAAATCTAGGAACCAGTTTTGCAGCCATTGATATATATTTATACATTATTTATATGTTTGTGTAAATATGTACAAATGTATGTACTTGTGCATATACATATATGTATGTATGTGTGTGTGTATGCATATATATTTATATATTTCATATGTAACTATATATATATTTCAGATGTAAATATATATATATATATATATATATATATATCATATGTAAATATATATATATATATATATATATATATATATATATATATATATATATATATATATATATAAAATCAAAATAAGCAACAATGATATCCAGAGGTAATGCAGTACGATCGTTTCATGCAACTCCATTTAATTGAATAATGTAATCATTACATCAATTTAAAAAACAGACCAATCCTCAGCTGCACAAATACATAGAATTTAATTAAATTAGAACAGATGGACACGTTATTATAATTATACCTAAATTTCCAAGAAGTTAAGGAGATAGACAAAATCATCTTGCTTCAACTACATCATGGAAGCTAAGAAATTAAATGTCAAGAAGACTCTGCCTGTCACTGATTTTATTTGTTTTTTTAGTTTTAATTTATAGACTAGTTTATCAAACCTTGTATATCTAAAGCTTAAGAGAATAAAGGGCATTATCTGTTAGGGGTAGGGGTGAGAGAGCAGACAGAAATCATGGTTGGTATAGTCATAAAATCATGAGGTTTGGTAAAGGAAAACTTAAAACAAGATATTGGCTGACAACTAAGGCGAGGGAGGGTCGCCCACTAGCAGACCATTGATAATGAAATGGGAAGTCTTATCATGTAGTACTATAGTTAAAAGTTTTAAAACAATGATGCTGTGTTGTATACAGATAAAGTTTATGGCTATTCATAGGGTTATTAATAAGAATATATTAACAAAAGGATAAAATTTATGGATACTTTTGAGCATATACCAAACTTTTACCACAATAGAGGGAGGAAAAGAAAATTATTCAGAAATAGTTTAATATTTATATATATTGTACACTTAAATACTAACTCATCATATGGTATCTATGAATATTGATTAATAGGTATATTAGGTATAATAGGTATATTATTGCTATCAAAAATAACTGCAAATATACATAATATGGCTGGTAGGGTAGAAATTCATAGCAAGGAAAAATAGTGTAATCACCAAAATAGGATGTATTTGTGCAACTAAAGATAGAGCTATATTTAAATTGATGGTTGCATTGTTCAATCTTAATGGAGCCACTTGAAACGGTCGTACTGCATTACTACTCGAAATCCTGCTGCTTATTTTGATTTTATTCACCTTACTTTGAGCTGTGCAGAAAATACCAGTCTGAATTGGCGCTTAAAATTAAGTACCTAATTCAACAGAATTTTAATTACTTCTATATATATATATATATATATATATATATTATATGTAAATATATATATGTAAATATATATATCATATGTAAATATATATATATCATATGTAAATATATATATATATATATATATATATATATATATATATATATATATATGTAAATATATATGTGCGTGTGTGTGTGTCCAAAATTTAAAAACACAATAAATTTCAAAATTAGAAATATATATTTTTTCAAGAATTCTATTTTTGAATCATTTTGGAATCTATTTTCTTCTTTTTTTTTCTAGTTAATTTTAGTTATTTTTTCTTTATTTTCAGATCATTAAAATGGAATGTTAAGTTAAGAAAAACGAGTATTTTCGACAACTCCTTGTTGCTTTTAATCAAGGTTCTTAGGCCGCAAAAGCTGCTCGCGACATTTGTGTTGTGTATTGAGAGGGTGCCATAGCTGAAAAAACCGCTTGTGACTGGTATGCCAAGTTCAAAAATGGAAAATTTGACCTCAAAGACGCACCTCGTTCTGGCCGTTCAGTTGAGTTCAATGAAGAGCGATTAAACCAACTTTTGCACGAAAATTCTCGTCAAACGACAAGGGAACTGGCAGAGAAAATGGAATGCTCCCAAACTGCTATAGAGAAGCATCTTCACTCGATGGGAAAGTTTCAGAAATATGGAGCATGGGTTTTGCATACTTTAAGTGACAACAACAAAAATCAACGAGCCACAATCTCCGCTGGTTTGCTTGCTCGTCACCGCTCAACTCATGGACACAAGCAACGATTTCTTTACCGAATCATTACTGGCGATGAAAGATGGTGCATGTACATCAATATGAAGCAGCGCATGAAATAAGATCTTCATCTGCGTAAAACGATGTTGTGCTTATGGTGTGACTGGGAAGGGATTACAAATTGCTTGAACGGAACCAAACGGACAACGCAGAACTCTATGTTCAACAGATGGACCGACTCAACATGGCTATTCAATAGAAAAGACCTAATCGGCAGTATGGAGTTCTTTTGCTGCATGACAACGCCCGCTCTTATATAGCCATTATGACCAAGGAAGCCATTCAAATGTGTGGCTGGGAAGTGCTGTATACAATAGTAACGAACAGTAAGAATGAATGCTCAACACAGCATTGGTGGATAAACACTTAGTGGATTTTCTTCAAAACAGCCTCTGAAAGCAGGACAAAAACTGGTTGCTCAAGGACTACGACCAGGTAGCAATATATAACCCTATAAATTGCTATACATACTCATATATAATATTGGCAATATATATAAAATAAAGCATGAAGCTATCAATATATATACCAACATGGCTCAAAACATATCACTTCCTCCTCACTAAGGAACAAAAAAATAAGGTGAATTAAAAAAGTTTCCACACAGTCACCAGACATATGCCAAATTCCTTCATTACACTATTTTAAAATGTAAGAACACATTGGACCTTGTAGTCTAAGACAAGGTGGTCACTGTTGGAACACTTTCATTTACAGGTCAGCTCAAACAGGCTGTTCTGAGGATAAGCAATACATAAAACAGTAAAATACCTAATACATTTTTTATATTTATGTATTTGTTTTGGAAGATTCTTGATGGTGAAATCATGTGTTGAAGCATATCTTATCATACTTGGAGATGGTCATATTTTGCCAATTAAACACACTCACTATGTATTTGGTTGTCACTTCAGCTTTATCATTATTATTATTTTTTAATCTCTTTGTTAAAATGCTTTTATTACACATCCTGTGACTTCTTCAACAACTCTTTATCCAATGTGTCTCCTCTTGTTCTGTTTATTCCATTTTGTCCTTCTGTGAGGTGTGTGTGTTTAATTGGCAAAATATGACCATCCCCAAATGTAACAATACTTTTTTTTATTCTTTTACATATTTCAGACATTGGAATGCAATCATGCTGGAGCACTGCCTTGTAGAGTTAGTCAAACAAATTGACCCCAGATTTTTTTTTTACATCTTATAATGTACACAAATGAACATAGTTGGATCTTTTCTGTTTGGCTGCACCTGTGGAAATTTCAAAGTTTAGTGAAAATTTTAAAACTTGGTGTATTGAAGTAATTTTCCATGCTGAATCTCAGGGAGTATTTCACTTTCCCCAGAAAAAAATTTTTTTAAACTTATAGAGAGTTAAAGTTTGGTCATTTTTATCCAACAAGTTGTGAACATAATCTTATAAACAATAAGAAGAGGTTGTGATGCTGTTGAAACTAAATGACAGTAATGGATCCTAACGTTTACTATATGTAACTAGCATATATAACATGCTAGTTAGGTATGCATATATACATATGTGCATACAAGGGAACTTCTATACAAAGCCTTGTCAATGTAGCCATGACATCTTCAACAAAAGGGTTACTATCTTCTAAATGTAAGCATGATTAGATATTAAATATTATTACAATCATCATTTAATTATTATATTTTGTTCATTTTCATAAACATTAGCATGGGTAATATGTTGGTTGGCTGGTTGGTTGGTTGGTTGGAGCAATTGTTTCCACAAGTAATACAAATGTGTATCTTGATTTTTAAGAAACCATATAGGTGCAGGCATGGCTGTGTGGTAAGAAGCTTGCTTCCCAACCACATGATTCCAGGTTCAGTCCCACTGCATGGCACTTTGGGCAAGTGTCTTTTACTATAACCCCAGGCTGACCAATGTCTTGTGAGTGGATTTAGTAGACAAAATACTGAAAGAAGCCCATCATATATATGTGTGTGTCTGTGTTTATTCCAAAATCATCACTTGATAACCGGTACTGGTGTGTTTATGTCCCTGTAATTTTGTGGTTTAGCAAAAAAGACCAATAGAATAAGTACTAGGCTTTAAAAACTAAGTCCTGAGGTCAATTTGTTCAACAAAAACCCTGCAATGTTGTGCTCCAGCATGGCCACAGCCAAATGACTGAAACAAATAAGAAAGAAATATCTTTTATTTTTGACTTGTTTCAGTCAATAAACTACAGTCATGTTGGGACACTGCCTTGAAGAATTTTTAGTTGAATGAATCAACCCCCAGTACTTTTTTTTAAAGCCTGGTACTTATTCTAATCATTCTTGATTGCAGAATGGGTAAGTTATGGGAACATAAACAACCAACACTGGCTGTCAAGCAGTGGTGGGGAAGACAAACACAGATACACACACATGCACACATATACGACTGGCTTCTTTCAGTTTCCGTCCACTAAATCCAATCCCAGGCTTTGGTCAGCCCATGGCTATAGTAGAAGACACTTTCCCAAGTGGCACACAGTGGGACTGAACCCAGAACCACGAGGTTGGGAAGCAAGCCTCTTACCACACAGCCGCACCTACACGTATGAATATATTGCTGTGTGCCATACAAAGCTACTAAAAGGGTTAGAGTGAGGAAGGGCCTCTGACTGTAAATTCCTGGACTCCTAAAGTTCCACCCAACAAGGAAAAACAAACATAAAAGCAATGTTGATGATGACTCTTTCCCTTGACAACTGTGAAATAGTAACGGAAATTCTCTTACCAGCTAGGCAAACTGAGGCAAAGAAAGTTATGACTAAATAATTAGTGGCTCAATACATTAGCTAATACCATGTGTTCACCAGTCTGACAACCTCTAGCAACTACTGGGTATATTCATAAAACACAAAAATGGTCACAACCTGCATACTAATCAATCAAGCAATGCTATGTATTCAGTAGTCTAGAAATCTCACAACGGATCTTGTTCAAAACGGGGGCACCAGTATTTTCTTAACGAAACACTTTGAAACTTGGGACACTGGTAGAATGTGTCATATAAAACATCTTTTTCTCTTAGTCTTCTTAACAAAAAAACCTACATCGCAAGTTATTTCATGTTAAAGTTGTCGTATTTCTGTAATTTCAACCAATGACTGACGTCCATTCAGCCGAATACATTAAGTGCTGACTACGTAAACAAACGATTCTCAAACGATTCTGGCGGTGATAAAATTATTATTTCCTTGTCAAAAAATGGTTGAAGCATATTGGCAGTAGCTAATAAACCTTTCTATTATAGGTACAAGGCCTGGTTTTTGAGGGAAGGAGCAAGTCAATTAGGGTTAGGGTTAGGGAAAACGAACACACGTGTGTTGCCTCTCTGCAAAATGTCAGAAGTAATGGAGATTAAATACGCTTTACACCACTTAAACTGCCAAAGGAGTAAGTATAAACAGCTGAATACTTGTCAGTGATTGGTTGAAATTATCGAAATAAGACAATTTTTTACATGAAATAAATTCGAATACAAAAATTTTTTTCTGTTCTATAACACAAAATAGATAAGTATACGAAGTTTGAAAGTCTTTCGGTACCAAAAACACTACATAAAACATAAATGAAAACTGGTGCCCCCGTTTTGAACAAGATCCCTCACAACTACTGGCTATGTCCTTATAACAATGTATTAACCATGTTAATACTAACATAACTATTTGTAGTTAATGCTAACATTAACTTAACCTATCTGTATGCATGTTTTATCACAAAGAATTCTAGTTAGCTATTTAATGTTTCCTACTTTCAGTATGTTAACACTAATAAAACTATTGTATTCAATGTTGAAAATATTCCTTCATTGAAATGGCTGAAGTAATGAAACTGAAGTTAATTCCTCACCAGAATATTATATGATTTTGAAAAGAAAAAAAATTGAAATGATATACAATCGCATACAAGAATCACAGTAAAAGAAATATTTAGGGCAAACTATAGAATTCCTCTTCCATAATCAATGCCACAGCTGGTTTAGAAAAAATAAATCTACTTGAAATTAAGAATTTTTGCAATAAAATTTTATTGTCCCAAGAATGTTTGGGTTTTTTTTATGAAACCATCTAAAAAGAGATTTTGTTATATGTTAAAACCAAAGAAGAGAAATGAAAAGAAAGATGACAATAACTGATGGGTCAAGGATATATGCTTAGGTCAGAGATAGGGGACCAGGAATACAATAGAAATGTAGAAGCCAGAGACAGAGGGCCAGGGCATATAAAAAACATAGGGGCTAGTGATAGAGAACTAGGACACAAGAAATCTAGAAACCAGAGAAGGGGATCAGGGCACCTAAGAATTATAGAGGCCAAAGACAGAGGACCAGGGCATATAAAAATATAGGGGCCAGAGACAGGAAACAGGACACATAAGAAATGTAGGGGCCAACGACAGAATTGTAGAGGCCAAAAAATGTTGAGTCCAAAGACAGGGAATCAGGGCACATAAAAAATATAGAGGCCAGAGACAGGTGACCAAGACATACAAGAAATATGAAGGCTAGAGACAGTAGAGGTATCATATTGGCAGAGTTGTTAGAGAATCAGATGAAATGCCTCACAGTATTCTAGTACCTTGTGTTTAGAGTTCAAAAATCTGCTGTCAGCTTTGCCATTCATCTTCCCAGGGTAGTTAATTAAAGTAACAACCTAGGCAGCTGACTGGTTTTATTGTCAAAACATTGGATGGCATGCCTTGTGTTTATTTGTTCCAGGACTTTGCATTCTATGTTCAAATCTCAGTAAAGTCTATCTGGCTGGTAGACTTAATCTATCACTTGATTTAACACCATCACCTGCTGTCTTGGGTACCTTTAGTGGAGTCCATTCTGTTGTAACAACTATTTAGGCAAGCCTCCTGACCTGGATACTTACAGTAAAGTGAACAAAATCCTCCCTCCCTCCCACAAATCTCAGAGACTTTGTATAGGGTCATGCACAACTTTTCCACTGACTATACGTTAAAAAGACAAAATATGAGAGAAAATTAATGAAAATCAAAGAAGAGAAAATGGACAGAAGGGGAAACTGTTTGACCAGCATTGGGCAGTTATTTTACTCTTTTGTTTAAAAAAAAAAGGTCTTCTTGAATGTAATATTTTGTTCCACAGGAATGAATAATAAGTTTTTTACTATTGTTTTTTATTTTTAGCAGATAAACATCTGTCCATTAAGAAGTGTTAACATCATTATCTTAATCAGTTTTACATTTAATAAGCATCACATTTGACAGAGAAATCTGAATGCGTTCTTAAGCATTCAGATTTCTCTGTCAAATGTGATGCTTTTTTATTCAAATGTGTTACCTTGTAGCATAGAAATTTCAATGGCGTGATTGTTTTTTTTTTTTTTTAGAATGACATCACAAGTGCAAAAAGCTAGATCTGGAAAGTTTGAACATAAAATGGGTAAAATATTTGGGCTGGATATGGTCATTTTAAATGCTAAAGAGTTAATAACACTACAACTGTTTCTTCTCTTCTTTCTTCCAATATTCTGTCATCTATCCACCCAAGTAGATACCTTGCGACACACATAACACAATGACTTTTCTCTAATGCTTCCAATACAATGCTATAGGTGTGACTTTTGAAGAAAGATTTTCATTAGAAAGCAACATTTTCAGAAAACTGTGCAGAAAACTTGAAAAGAATTTAGAATTTTCATTAGAGAGGCTGACACTACAACTTAACACAGTCTGAATATTCACATCTACATTTATGCCATATCAAAACATGTAACATTTATATAACATTGTCAATAATTCCTTGACTGAAATGCTAACTACTGGTGATGTATCAGATTTCAGAATGATTGTTTATTTGCATCTATAAAATAGAACAGCTGGTGAATAAAACCCAAGATTAAACACTATTTATTTACATTAAGATATAGATATAGGTGCAGCAGTGGAATTGAAAAGTTTGCTTCTTAGGGCAAACTATAGAATTCCTCTTCTATTATCAATGCCACATATCAGCTCAGGTCCAGGTTCAGTCCCACTGCATGGTACCCTGGGCAAGAGTCTTCTACTACAGCTAAATCAACCAAAGCCCTGTGATTGGATCTGATAGATAGAAACTGAAAGAATCTCATTGTATATGGGTATGCATGTGTGTGTATGAGTGTGAGTGAGTATGTTGTAAGTGAATGTCATTCATTTCCAATATTCTGTGAAAACATGTCTAACCATGGGGAAAAGTTACCTTACTTGGAAATAGGTATGGGTTGGTAACAGAAAGAGCATCCTGCCGTAGAAAATCTGGTTCAAACTCTGTCTGATCGATGTAAGTATAGAAAAGTGGATCTTAAAACAATGATGATGATGTATGATTTTGCAATATAGCTTATACAAGTACTGTAGTTTATATAAATTTGGCTCTAGTTCAACAGCATGTAACAATTTCACTTAAGGAACATTTCTTCATCTTCATCATCAATAACATACTTCAGCATCCATGTTCCAAGGCTTCTTCAGTTTCTCAGAATGAATCTGATGGACCCATCAACATGTTCCAGTGCCTGCTTTGGTATTCAAGTGTCATTTATTGTCTTTCCTGGCACCAACTATTTCACAGTGTGTACCAAGTATTGATTTCATGCCACCAGCACAAATGAGGTCACCATGCAGCTTGCAAGGCTATGAACATCAAAAGGGGCAGCTTTACACTGGGAGATGAGGGGTAAAAATATGAGAGAACTGGCCAGAGTAGTAGAGAAGCTACATGACTACTCACATTTTATAAGAGAGGATGGGAGTAACTGGATAGGGCTAAAAAAAAGGCAAAAATAGTGGTGATGAGGTATCAGGGTGGATCCTCTGGGTACAAGTGGGTAAAAGTGAGTTGGGTAGAGGGGCCAAGAATGTAGGTAGGTGGAAGTTGCAAGAGAGCAAAGAGAAAGTAATAGATGAGGAACAGAGGAGGGGAGGTAGTCCACCACTGTAAAAATTGGATAGGGTTGAAGGATGGATTACTAATGATACATATGTTAAGAAAAGTAGGGTTAGAAGTAAGAGATGAATGACAGTGTAGAGCAGCAGAACAGTAATGACAATACAGTAGACAGGAGAAGGACAGGAGAAAGTTGACATGTGGTTGGGCAGTTTACCACCAAAACAAATTTTATACTTTCACTTCAGATTATCAACCATATAAAAATGATTATATATCAGTTTTACTTTATATACTTTAATTTTATGCTTGTCTACAACACCTCACTTTTTAAAAAACTTTTAACAAGTACTTTTGGAAAATATTTCATTTGTGGTGCTATTCTCAAATATAAAATGTTTTTTTAAATATGGAGGTTTGGGGATTTTGCAATTTCAAATAAGGGATTGTCAATTTATTTTGATAGTGGAAGCATCTTAGGAGGTCAGATTTTAAATTCCACACAAAAAATCAAATTTTTTTTTTCTTAGTGAAAATCCTGCGGATGTTAATATAGAAATTTACCATAATGTTATTTAGCCTCAAATCAACCCTGATACTGTAAATGTATCATCAAAGACATTCCAGCTTTCAGCAAACCATCTTTTTAGGGATAATCTAGGACATTACATACAATGGGTGTGTGATTTAGGTAGGGGGATACTTTGGCTGCTATTTTTAGCGTGCCAAGCGACCAGGTAGAGGCTCTTTCATTGGTTCGATTGCATGATGAGATTTTTTTTTACACATATATGTAATATCTATATATATATCAGTGGCAGAAGTTAGAGAGTAAGTCAAAGGCTGAGAGTTTTGTGTACTGGCACTTATCAAACACAAATTTGTCCATTGTCACTCTGTAACTTCTGACGAAATAACTTCTAAAATACAAAGTTTTGTCAAAAACATTAAGAGTAAACCCTGTTCTATGTGACACATTCTACTAGTATTGGAAGTTTGGAAGTGTTTAGTTTAAAAAATTCAATTAAATAATCTGTGTGTCTAATTGAATAGATCCAAAATGGATGAAAGGCAAAGTTGACCTTGGTGGAATTTGAACTCAGAAGTTAAAGACAGATGAAATACTGCTTCTAAAATACAAAATTTTGTCAAAAACGTTAAGAATAAACCCTGTTCTATGTGACACATTTTACCAGTATCGGAAGTTTGAAAGTGTTTAGTTAAAAAAAATTAATTAAATAATCTGTATGTCAAAGTCAAACTTGGTGAAATTTGAACTCAAAACACAAAGAGAGACAAAATACCAATAAGCATTTCACCTGGCGCACTAACGTTTCTGCCAGCTCACCGCTTTAGAATGTAAACATTCATTTTAGAAATATATTCTTTATTCTTATTGCTTAAGTGTTACTTCTTACTTCCTGACATTAAATTTCTTAACATTTTACCTCATAACTGTTTTTCTACTAATTTTTGTTCAATGCGACTAACAATTCTCAATTCCTCATGCATTTTTCTATCATTTAAGCCTAAGAAAAGCATACTTTTAATTTAAAATTTAGAAATTTATGTTAATTGAAGATGAATATCTGCTTTACTGCTCACTTGAGGTCTGACATATTTTGATGTAACTTTTTTTCTACTGAACCAAATCTCAAACTATTTATGCCAAAGTGTAGCTGAGGAAGTATCCTCTTTGAAACTATTAATAGTTTGCAATTTAGTTGAGAACTGAATTAGTGGTGAAGCTTGGAAGCTGCTGCAATTGATGAAATGGTGGACTTAAGAATATATTCAACCAGTAACGTGGTTGAATGATATAAGACAGGCTTCTTTCAGTTTCCATCTACCAAATCTACTCACAAGGCTTTAATTGACCCAAAACCATGTGATTGGAAAGCAAGCTTCTTACTACAGAGCCACACCTATAAATGTTTTAGACTAATTTATTAATTTTCAATTACAATCATCATCATCAGCAGCAGCAGCATGATTGTAATAACAATATTTAGGTTTCAACTGAGGACTGTAAATTATCATTCCAGCACATTAATCTTGAGTTATATACACTGTTACAAATAAAGATCAGAAACTTAGATGTTTTAAGAGCATTATGAATCAAAATTTTTCTTTGTTAATTTGTTAATATTGTAGACTACTAGGGCAAAATATTTAGTAATATTTAATTTTTTAGCACTATCAAGACAAAATATATTTATGTTTCAAAATTGTAAACGTTTTCAGACCAAATGTTTAACATTAAATAGTACTTAATCTTATAAACATTCCTCATTATCATTATAATTTTTAACATCTGTTTTCCATACTGGAATGGTTTGGACAGTTTGATAGCAGCTGGCAAGTCAGAAGACTGCACTAAGTTCTACTGTCTGGTTTAGCATGGTTTCTACAACCAGATACCCTTCTTGCACCAACAACTTTACAAAATGTACTGGGTGCATTTTACATGGCACCAGCAGTATTGAGGTCACCAAATAACTCACAGGACAAAATCCTTGCCTAAGTGGGGGTGGAGGTGGCTTTGTTCCAGGTGATGCAAGGTTTCAGTATGAATAAAGGGACAAAAATAAGTGTCTTGTAGTAAAGATACGTGGCTAACCAAGGAGGAGAGAGAGAGGGGGGGGGGGAGGAGAAGATGGTGAAGATATGATAGAGATGCACTCGAGTTAGAAGGAGGTGTCTACAAGTGAAGTGGAGCCAAAGACTTGGTAAGGAGTGGGGTGCATGGCTAAGTTCATGAGATGGTGAAAGGAGAGTGAGAGGAGAGTGAGAGGAGAGAGAATGTTATTACTAGGAGAAAATGGCTTGTGTGGTATTTTGTTGACCCTTTTTACATTCTGAGTTCCAATCTTGCAGAGATCAGCTTTGCTGTCATTATTCCAAAGTGGTTAATTTACAAAAGAAACAATCAAATGCTGGGATCATTTAATTCAAAGATTCAAAGATAAGATCTAAAGAAACTGGTGAGGGCTTTCTTTGTTGGCAACAATTATTCCACAGGACAATTATCAGAACAGTTTGATGAGATTTCTTTAAGAAGTGAAGGATCTAAATTCACTTCTCCCAGCAATCAAACTCAACAATCTCTTGCAGGAACTGTCCCAGCAATGAAATCAATTTAGCTCTCTTTCAAGATGTTGGTTCCTGACTTAAATTCAAAATAAATCAAACATACACACTATAAAATGACATTCAGTTTACAAATAGATATTTTTCTTCTTTTTTTTTTTTAAATATATTCTTTTTAATCATCTGAAGAAAATAAATATCAGCCTTTAGAATCAAAAATTTATTTAAAAGTTTGAAGAATTGTATTTAAATCTATGTTTTGTGGATTTCTTTACTTGTGTCAAACAACAAGGATGATGAAGATGAAGGGACGGATCACTACAAAGTCAATTTGTCCATGCATAATTATAGTAAAACATATTTTAGTTCACACTACACACTAGCTCATGTGTGAAGATGAATTGCTGGTTTGACTGTCTAGCAATCTGTGGAGGCAGTCTGTCTAAATGACTGTCTATCTGTTTGTCCATGTGATATCTATCTACACACTAACAGACATATGTAGATAAATTACCTGTCTGACTATCAGTCAATACATCTCCCTATTTACTCACTAATAGATGTGAACAGATAAATTATGTGTCTGTCTATCTGTCTATATGACTGTTAAAAATTCTGTCTAAACACTAATGGACAGACACCCTGTTTATCGGTCAGTCGATCAGTCTTCCTATCTACGCACTAATAGATGTGCATAAGCAAACATCTGTCTTTCTGTCTGTCTAATAGAATTAAGTAAAAATATTTTACAAAAATAAACATTCCAACACTTATTTACACGTGCACATGTGAACACACACACACATCCTAATATATATTCAATCACACACTTGTACACACATCCACACATCAACCTATTCACACACACACATACATACATACACAAATATACACACATATATACAAATGCATACACACACACTCTTAGATCTACATTTATCTTATGTGGAATAAAAGAAAAAGACAAAAAAATAATAAAAATTTTCATAAAAGGATGGAGATAAATATGAAAACCAGGTTAACCAGGTTCAATTCCAATTGGCACAAAAATGTCCCACTATCTGGGTTTCTTGCCTCTTTTAGGCTCTGTTGTTCCAAAGTTGAATAAAGATTAAGAATAATGAAATATTGTGATGAATAAATGAGTGAGGTATCTAAATATTGGTAAGTTCATTTTGTCATAGGCATGGATCAAAAATAAATATAAAATAGCATTTCTGTAGTCATTTACCAATATAAATTGGAAAATGGTGCCATTGTTTTAGATACTGAAATAACAAGTTCTAAAATAGTTTTGGATTCACTTTTAGGATCAAATCTGTTATGGAATAGAAATACAAATAAATATAATTACAAAGATAGAGAAAGTATATGTAAAGGTATGAAAATACAAAGATAGTGAAGTATGTGAAAGGATGAAAATTGTTGGTAAATATAAAATTATCCAAGATGAATAAGTAATATGTTGGCTCTTGGTTTATTGTTGTTGTTATTGTTGTATTAGGGTTAATTACATCATCGATAACTGTGACCAGAATCCACCCACAGCCCTTCAGGGGATTGCTTATAATAGCGAGGAAGTCCATTTTTGAAGAGAGATCTCATAGGTGTTGGATGTATTCTGATGTGAATAAACGTATTTCGGAAGTCCTCAACAAAATTGGGTGGCTCTTGTTTAGGAGATGTGGAAAATTTCTGAAAATAAATACATAAATAATAGAAAATATAGTAAACAAATAAAGAAAATAGTAAATAAACACTGAGGGAATTGATTATTTTGAAGGATTTCCCCATTTAATGTTGCAATGGTAAATACATTTAAGAAGAAAACACTAAAATTTCCAACTTTTTTAAATATGAGAGCGAAACAGTAAAATTCCTATAAAACTCGTGATTATTTGTGTCAGCAGTTAGTAAGTACCAGCTAATTAACACAGTGAAGTAAGTTATTTTGCTCTGAGGAAGAAGGAAAGTCTGATGTTTTAAACATAACCTTTTGTTGGCAAGAGAAAGAGAAGTAATGTTTAGTAGATTGGCAAAGAAACAGAGTGGGGACTGGTTCACATACCATTGGATTTAAACATTTAATAAAGACGACTTTCATTGGGAAGAGAAGCAAAAAATTATGCATGACAGAATAAAATAATAAACTTGATAAAATTGTAAAAATTGTATTAATTTTTAATAACTTAAAGGAAAAAGAAGTCACTTTAACCTTTTAACACTTTAACCTTTTGTCTAACAAAATGCCTTTTTATCCACATTGTTATGCTTTGAGATTTAGATAATGTGATAGTTTATTTTTAGGATGACAATGTAGATTAGATGTGAGAGGCCAGATATGGTTAATCAGAGCATAAAATAGGTAGAATATTTGGGCCAAATATGGCTGGTTTAAATGGTCTCTAAGATTGATGGGAGAGAAGGAGAAAGACATCTTTTAAGCGTTTCTAAGACCCTACTTAAGGGTTTGTCTCGAGAGAATAACTTTTAATCTTATAGATTTCACTCACAAAACAATGGTCAACCAGAAACTTTGGTAGAAGATACTTTACAGTAGGATTGAACTCAAAACTATGTAGCTGCAAAGTGAATTTCATCACCACTGAGCCATGCCAGATCCATTTTGAGTTTAATGGTCATTGATTATAATCAATATTCTAATCTAGAAATGATTATCTCCTTAACTGCTGTCAGGACATATTATGTGTTCAATATTCTAATATATTCTTGTTGTGTCTCCATCTACAACTTTCTTTGTATTTCTCTCATTTGCCAATCACCATTTCTTCTATTCACTACCAATGACATTTATGTAATAATGGCACTGGACTTGTCCATATTCACCCTTCTGCCATCACCGCCATCATTGTTTGTCACTCCACCTCTCTTCTACCATCAGCGTTCATCACTCTACCTTCCTTCCATCATGACATCCATATTCAATAACCACAACCATCAACTTCCTTTACCACAATCCATTGTTTTTCACCCCACCTCCATATCACTCTTCAATAACAACCATCATTGTCTTTCTTGATACAAATCTCTCTTCCTTATCTATATTACTCATCCTGTTCCTCACCTAACATGTAACTCATCATCACTGGCCTTCTTCCATTACTCCTTCTCCTACCACTTTCTCACTCCCATCACTCTGTTTCCTTTCTCTATCACACCCTTTCTCTTCTATTCATACTCATCACATTTGTGTGGAATAAACAAATACATTGTATAGTAGTGAGGACTTCTGAGTTTTGCTGAGAGCATGAAACCTCTCTAGTGCTAGTGCCATGATAAAGTGTGCCCTGTACACTCTGTAGAGTGACTGATGATAGGGAGGGTAGCCAGCAGGAGAAACCATGCCAAAAATGGAAAGATGATTCAGACATGGTCCCCAACCAATCTAGAACAGTAGCTTTGAATAAGAACTGGATTGAACAAATTTAAAGACATATTCCCTGTCACACACAGTTATTACACTGATTCTGATTGAGGATTATGTTAAGCATACACATTCCAATCTCAAATATTCAGTCGCTTACATCATTTTGCTTTTAAATTTTGGCACAAGGCCAGCAAATTCATGGAAGGGATCATTACATCCACCCTAGTACTTAACTGGTACTTATTTTATTGACCCCAAAAAGATGAAAGGCAAAGTTGATCTTTGCAGAATTTGAACTCAAAACATTAAGACAGACAAAATATCACTAAGTCTTTTGCTCAGAGTGGTAACAATTCTGCCAGTTTGTTGCCTTTCTTCTTTTCAGCTTATTGCCATCCCTTCAAAAGTCATCGATAAGCACCTGGCCAATGACAAATAAGTGGCTCTTAAGCCCAGCTCCAGAGCTGCATGTTTTCTCACAAAAATGACACTGAAAACGCAGCCCTGATCATGATGATGATGAAAGTTACATCTGGGTCAGATCACTTTGAGAATGTGGCTTGCATAGATGATAAATTTAATCCACTTCTCAGTTTAACATTACCACCCGGAACCTTGGTGCCTTTAGTGGAATCCACTCTGCAAAAAAAATTCAGGAGGAGTAAGTTGATTACATGAAGCCCAGTGCTCAACTAGTATTTATTATATCGACCCCAAAAGGATGGAAAGTAAAGTCGATCTTGGTGGAATTTGAACACAGAACCTAAAGACAGATGAAATGCTACTAAGCATTTTGTCCAGTGTGGTAACACTTCTGCCAGCTCATAACCTTAATTACTTACATAGTAAGTCCAGTTGATTGGATCAGTTTCCCAACCTGGGGTTGCAAAGCTCAGGAAAATTTGGGACTAAGTGGTGGGTACACACAACTATCATTCTGTTTCTTCTAAATATTTTCTATTACTTTCTGTAATAAAAGAAACTGTGAGTAAACACAGAGGAAACTGATTATTTTGGAGGGTTTTCCCATTTGATGTAACAACGGTAAATACATTTAAGAAAAAAACACTAAAATCTTCAACTAATTTAAATATGAGCGTGAAACAGTAGAATTCCCATAAAACAAGTGATTATCTGTGTCAATAGTTAGTAATTACAGCTAATTGACATAGACAATCACTTGTCTAATTTACTCCTGCTCTGAGGAAGAAGGGAAGTCTGATGTTTTCAACAACCTTTTGTTGGCAAGAGAAAGGGAAGTGGTGTTTAATAGATTGGCAAAGAAACAGCATGAGGAGTGGTTCACATAGCCAGAAAACACACAATGCATTTCTTATATCTCGAGTTCTGTTTCAATAGAAAAAAAAATTAAAGATTCCTTTGACAGTTTGATAATAATTTATTATTGATGAATAAACTATCAAGTTGGCATTGGAAAGTCTTGTATATATTAAAATATCATATTACTACTTTGAAGTTCATATATCTAAGAATAATTTCTAAGGGTAATTGTTGAACTTTGGGATAGTTTTATAATGTTTCTGAATGGTAAGCAACTTGGAGAAGAAGTACAAGATGCCAAAAGTGACATATTCTACCTTTCAGATATATCCAAAATACTAAATTTGCTGAAGAGCCAGTTACAAGTTAAAAATTAAAATTTTTTAATTTGCAAAGAGGCTACTAGTGGTTTCTTTGGAAAACTTAATTATTCAGGGTAAATATTGGGCATATGGAGTTGATGCATTTTCCAACTCTTACCACTATTGAGAAGTAACTGCAAGAGGATGATATTTTGGTGTACACTGAGGAGATAAAGAAATTGCATAATGATATAGAAATTAGGTTCAAAGATCTCTTGGAAATGAACATTCCAAGTTAGTCTGAAATAGGTAGACCCATTTGAGACAAAAGCAGCTAATTTTTGATAATAGACTACAAGAAAGTCTCATTGAGTTGCAATGTAATCAAACTGCTTGAGCTAAACGTAACCATGGGTTCATATTACAGAAAAATGGTTGATATTTTGCATTTTCTGCCTTTTGCTAAGGGATTTTATCTTTGTGCTCAAAAAGTAATCATTTATAAAGAAATTAATAACTTTCTGAGTATCAATAGCAGTTTATTGTTATGTATGTTGTATCAGAAAGATATTTGATTATAAATAGTTGGTTTATTGAAGCCACAAAATATTTTTGCTTTCATGAAACCAAATAATAGAGACTGTAAGTGCAAGTAATAGACATTGATATTTTAATGGAGTTTATTACATAAATAGTAGAAAACAAAACACCTTTGAAAACAATTTTATCTTTAATGTTTACTAGACTACCCATGACCCATTGGGTCACTGGGGAAGTCTGAGTTTCCCAGCAACAGAGTTTTGTTTCATGGGATTTTTTTTCTTTTCCATGTTTCACATGTTTTCAACAAATGTGACATTGAAATCACACGTAAACAGCTCCTTTCCCCAGAAAAGGAAAGATTTGGCTGTTATTTCTTGCATGCCCTGCTACCACATAACAGGTATTTTGGGTCCTTTATCACAAATAGCTGTTACTTAGTAGCAGGGTGTGCTAGAAATAGCAACCAAATCTTTGGAGCTGAGATATATTGAATGCACTCGAAAGAAACTTATGGCAATATTTACTGTAATTTTAAAGTCATTTTCACTTTAAAATATTTTGCTCATTATATTAAATGAATGTGACATCGAAATTATGCGTAAACAGCTCCTTTCCCTAGAAAAGGAAAGATTTGGAAATGCACAAAATGGAGAAAATGAAACAAATATGGACGACTTGTTCAGAAACACCCACGAGTGGGGAACAATTCTCAAAAATAGCCCCCAATTGTTTTCCCCCAAAATTCCTATGTCCTCAGAATCTACATAGTCCATGGTATATTTGTAGAGAATTTCATTAAAAAGTAACCATTTTCTTGAAAGTTAAGACGAATTGAAGTGGACTCCAATGAAATTTCCGAAATTCCCCACACCAAAAAATTTTGTATATTCGGAATCTACATGATATAACATATTCGTAAACAATTTCATTAAAAAATATCCATTTTTCTGAACATTATGGTCATCCAAAGTCGGGGGTGGGGGCAGAAATCTGTAGTTATGCCTTTGAATCAAACACAAAGAGATTTCATGCAAATTTTTTAAACAATCTCTTCAAGAAAATTTCAGTATAAACTTTCAGAAAATATGCTCAAAAAGAAACAAAAAATATTCCATGAATCTTCTCAGCTTTATATTTAAGTCATTAAAGGGAAGTAACTAACATGAGAGAGTTACTTCCCTTCCTATATCAATCACCCAAGTACTAAACTACGTAATGAAAGTGGGAAATACAGTTGATTAAAACTCCTGAAGGTAGTGTTCCAGCATGACCAGAGTCAATTAATTAAATTTTGTGAAGGAGTAAAATATAAAATACACTGCTATAAAAGGAGTAAATTTTCAGTGGATTCTGAATGGAAGCGATTTTATTTTATAGACAGATTTAATAAAAACACAAAACAATGCTCTAAAAAACAATGGCTAAATTAAACAACTTACCATAAGAATTTCTTTATCAGTAAGGTTTATAAATTTATCAACACAGCTTACATCATCTACGCAGTAGTTGAAAGGCTGTATAACTATTCTTCGGAGATGGAAGTTATAGATACAAGGAAACTGAAAGTATATGTACAAAACATACTAAGATCAAAATGTTACTTAAATATCAATACAAGCTTTCTCATAATAATTCTTTCTACAATAGGCACAAGGCCTGAAATTTTAGGGCATGGAGGTTGAGGGCAAGTCTATTACATTGACCCCAGTGCTCAACTGGTATTTAAGGATGAAAGGCAAAGTCAACCTCAGCAGAATTTAAACTCAAAACATAAAGACAGACAAAATGCTGCTAAGCATTTAACACGTGTCTAAGTAACAATCATAACAAGCAGTACACAAGTCATGTGTAAATAACAGACATAATGCATTTACACAAAAGTTGCAAAGCATCTACAAAATAGTCATAGCATGTCTTTACAACAATTATAAGATGACATCAGACTATGATAATAAAACCAAATAAAACATAGTCAGGAAGGAAGCTTCTTAACCAAAGAGGTCCACTTGTTGAAATCGAATTTTTTTTTTTTTAATTGAAGAAATTTGAACAATGGTTACTTGCATGAATGTGCACATACACCACATAAAAGACAAAACTTGCACACAAATATATTTCTCCACACACCTGCTGCAAAAGATTGGAGGAAACAATGCAAGGAAGATTGACTGGAAATAATGTTGTATTTTGAAATTAGAAAGTCAACTTACAGAATCCTGCCAATCAAACATTCTCATAGCATTTCTTAATGGATAATCAGGTCCTCGATCTACAAATGTGGCAGGAAATATTTCTCTATGTTTCATATCCACCCCTGTAATATAAATGCAAACAATATTTATCTAAACACGAGTAAGTATAGTTTTAAAGACACAAGGAAAAATTGAGATTTCTCAAAGTAAAATTTCATCATTCAATCCACGCAGACATGTAAAAATGAGAACAATAGAGAGAATATCAAAATATGACAAAAATTTTGAAACATATTTTTGGATCAGTATCTTCTTCATGAAGAAAAGAACACAAGCATGGTTATGTGGTTAAAAGTTTGTCACACTACAAATCTCCATATTAAATCTCACTGAGTGGTTCCTTGGGAAGATAGTTTTTGCATGTGGCACATGCTCAGGAGCAATAAACACTGAAAATGTGCAGAGAACAGCTTCTGTCACATTCCAGGGAGAAAAACTACAAGTAGTTGATAGCTTCTGTTACCTAGGTGACCAAGTCAGTAGCGGGGGTGGATGTTCTGAAAGTGTAGCTGCTAGAATTAGTATAGCCTGGGCAAAGTTCAGAGAGCTCCTACCTCTGCTGGTGACAAAGGGCCTCTCGCTCAGAGTAAAAGGACTGTATAATGCATGTGTTTGAACAGCTATGCTACATCGCAGTGAAACATGGGCCATGACTGCTGAAGACATGCGTAAGCATGCAAGGAATGAAGCCAGTATGCTCTGCTGCATATGTAATGTCAGTGTGCATACATGACAGAGTGTAAGCACTCTGAGAGAAAAGTTGGACTTAAGAAGTATCAGATGTGGTGTGCTAGAGAGATGACTGCACAGGTAAGGTCGTGTGTTGCGAATGGATGAGGACAGCTGTGTGAAAAAGTATCACGCCCTAGCAGTTGAGGGAACCTGTGGAAGAGGTAGACCCAGGGAGACCTGGGATGAGGTGGTGAAGCACAACCTTTGAACATTGGGCCTCACTAAGGCAATGACTAGTGACCAAGACCTTTGGAGATATGCTGTGCTTGAGAAGACCTGACAAGCCAAGTGAGACCATAACCCGTGACCTATGCCAATGATGTATAACCAGCCCACTTATGAGTACCCTTCATTCATTGGACAATAAACTTTGCTTGTGAAGACCTGTTGAGGCAAGTGAAATCAAAATCGCTGAAGTGGCCGATGACAGTACCACCTGATTGGCACTTGTGCCAGTGAAACGTTAAAAGCACCATCTGAGCATGACTGTTGCCAGGGCTGCTGACTGGCTCCCGTGCTGGTGGCATGTAAAAAGCACTATTCAAGCATGATCGTTGTCAATGTCGCCTTACTGGCACATGTGCCAGTGGCACGTTAAAAACAACATTTGAATGTGGTTGTTGCCAGTACCGCCTAACTGGCCCTCGTGCCGGTAGCATGTAAAAAGCATCCACTACTCTCTCGGAGTCGTTGGCGTTAGAAAGGGCATCCTGCTGTAGAAACTTTGCCAGATCAGATTGGAGCTTGGTGCAACCTTCTGTCTCGCCAGTCCTCAGTCAAACCGTCCGACCCATGCCAGCATGGAAAGTGGACATTAAACGACAATGATGATGATGATTTGTTATTATTGTTTAGCCCTAGTCAACCTTAATCCAGTATGCTTATGATCAAAGAAATTCCAGTCATGACCATTTTATCTTCAATATTTTTCAGGTAAGTATAAGTGTATCTAGGACAACAATATTTAGTGTTCTTTAGTTGTGATTTGAAGGAGATTTGGCTTGATGCAATCATGTAGAGGTTTCCCTCATTGGCTCATTAGAGTAAATACTATTTGAAATACGTGCACACACACACACATAAATATACATCATAAATATACGTACCAAGACCATAGATTACAGGGAAAGGTGTACCTTCTTTCATAACAGTGTTCATGTCTGGATGATAAAGACATGGTATTAGAAATAATTATTATAGACATGTATTATAAACTATTAAATGTATTACCTGGACTTTATTTACTACCTCTTGGGCTGAAAACTCTTCCCAAACCTCACACATATAGGTGTCACTCACATACAAAATAGAAACCTCATATGAAACCTGCACTACCACCAGGAACAGAGACCTAATCCTCTGATGGGTCAGTGACAATCTGGTTTATTTCAGCATTACAGATACAAGCACTGCACAAATCCAGGTAACAATCTTTTAGTTCTAGTCTTAGACAATACACAACCAAAATACTCAAAGCCTATAAACGCTAACTTTCGCAAATCCTTCTTTGTAACCCACACCAACATAACACAACTAAAACTGCACCTCAAAAAAACTAACCTTCTTCATGACGAACAAATACTTCACCTTTGAATGTTTGGTGATACTTTATAAGTTCATGTAAAACTCACAAAAATTCACAGCATGTAAGACCTACTAAGGTGTACAACAACAGCTTAGATAGTGCTGCTGATACACTCAGAGACATTCCAGACCACATCCAAAAGAAGGTCATCCAGTTGATTGTCAAAAATTCATTTGTCAACATACTACAACCTCTGGTTCTGTGACTATACTGTCTTCTTTCTCTGCCTATTCTACAGCTACTATAACATCTTCTACTCCTCTGAATTAACTAGGTTACCACATTGCTTATTATCAAAGACAAAACTCACTCACCATCATACTGTGTCTCCTCTCTTTGTCTATTCTACTGCAACTATAATCGCTTCTGCTCCTCTGAATAAGCTAGTTATATATCACCTCCACACATACACTTTTGATACACTTCTCTTTTTTCCATCATTCTGTGCTGTGCCTCACTCTCAGATTCCACACTAATGATTATACACAATCCTTTCTGTCTAATGCATCATTCTTCTAAAATGACCATGCACCCCACCTCTAGATCAGAAGGGTCTGCAAAAGCCATGAGTATAGTCTCTCTTCCAGACTAAATTATTAAGAAAAGACAAAGAAAAATCAAATAGTTTTACCTGAGATTGTTGCACACATGAGATGGACATCTTGGGGATGGCTGTTGAACTCATCTGTAAAGAAGCAAGTTTTGTTAAAGCTGCTATTATATAAGAGAGAGAGAGAGAGAGAGAAAGAGAGAGAGAGTAAGTAAGTATGTGGTAAAGATGGAGAGGGGAGGCAGTGCAGAAAGGAGGTGATTAATGGAGAGAGTAGGCAAAGGAAGATAATGGGGGGTGGAAGTGGTTTGGGGCGAAGAAGAAAGATAACTGAGAAAGCCAAGGAATGTAGTAAGTACCAATTCTTCTGTCAGGTGATAGAGACGTAATGGGTGTTAGGGCATGAAATGTGAAGGAGAAAGATTGATGGGCCAGAGCCCCACATGGACAAGATTTACCATGGTGGTTTTAGGATATTAACTCTGCTGTGATGTGCAGATCTTCTTGAGTACAGCAAGGTGCCAGATATCTCAGTCTTTGTCATTTCCTTCATAAGGTTCTGCATTTTAAAAGCAACCATCAATATTTCATCCCATATTTTCCTGTAGGTCCCTCTTCCACAAGTTCCATCCACTTTAAGTGATCAGTACTTCTTTATGCAAATGTCCTCATCCATACACACATCACATGACCAAACCAATGCAGTCTTCTCTCTTGCATACTGCATCGAACTCCTCTTATGGCTAACCTCTCTCTCAATACACTATTGCTTTGTTACACGTGTACACTGACATTGCACATCCAGAGGAGCATGCCAGCTTCATTCCTCTGCATTCAGGGCCCACATCTCACAACCATGTGCTATTGACGTTTATATACATTCATCATACAATCCTCCTTTTACTTGGGGAGAGAGAGAGAGAGAGACCTTTGGTTGCCAACAAAGGTTAAAGCTCTCTCAACTTTCTCCATCCTATTCTTATTCTAGCAGTTACACTTTCAGTGCACACTCCTCCATTGTTAATTAGGTCGTGCTCACCCTGAATGCCAGGTAAGTTAGCAGGACAGAAGATAAAAGGACTTCCTATGCACTCAATGAACTAATGATGTGTGTGTGTGTGTGCATGCGTGTGCATGCGTGCACACGCATGTTTATGATGAACAACAACATTTTCTTACAACCACTACTCAAAAATGTTTTTGATACTCTAAGTGAACTTACATAACAATTCATCAGAAATCTGAGAGGATATTCTTCTTTCATCATTAAAACCGCCAGCTAATGTGAGTTCAAACCTGGAAAATAAGATATTATTTATATGTAAAGAAAGTGTAAAGGCACAGGCATGACTGTGTGGTGAGTAGTTTGCATCCTAACCACATGGTTCTGGGTTCAGTCCCACTGCATGGGCAAATTTCTTCTGCTATAGCCCTAGGCCACTTTTAATAAACTTGGTAGATGAAAACTTAAAGAATCCTGTCATACATGTGTGTCTGTGTTTGTCCCACAAACACACCACTTGATAACCTGTGTCCCCATAACTTAACAGTTCAGCAAAAAGAGTCTGATAGAATAAGTACCAGGTTTTGAAAAACAGAAAACAAGTACTGGGGTCAATTCGTTCAGCTAAAATTCTTCAAAGTAGTGCCCCAACATGGCCACAGTCCAAATAATGAGAACATAAAAAATAAAGTTCTTCATGACAATGTGCCACCCCATAAAAAATATGACAGAGAAGAAATCAATTCTCTGTGAATTCCAATTTACATCAAGACAGCCAGCACAAAAAATCTCTAGTGAGACTTCTTTATCAATGTACCTGAAGAAGTGTACCACAACTACGGATAACAACAGGTAGCCTAAACTGTGCCAGTGCTCTACTCAACATTTAAAAACACTAATCTAATTATACATATTTGTCTAAATTTTCTATTATTATTATTATTATTATTATTATTATTATTATTATTATTATTATTATATATCGAGCGAGATCGTTGCCAGTGCCCCTGGACTGGCTCTTGTGAGGGTGGCACATAAAATGCACCATTTTGAGCGTGGCTGTTGCCAGTACCGCCTGACTGGCCTTCATGCGGGTGACACGTAAAAGCACCCACTACACTCTCGGAGTGGTTGGCGTTAGGAAGGGCATCCAGCTGTAGAAACTCTGCCAAATCAGATTGGAGCCTGGTGTTGCCATCCGGTTTCACCAGTCCTCAGTCAAATCGTCCAACCCATGCTAGCATGGAAAGCGGACGTTAAACGATGATGATGATGATGATGAGGGTGCGATGGGTAAATTGTCACCATTTTATATTTTTAATTTTGAGCATGCGCATTGTTTGGTTTTGATTTTGTCAACTACACAGTATAGTAGGGTCAGTTGGGCACCATCTGTGAGAAAAGCAACACCATGACACAATTCACTTTGCCAGAAATTTGGAAATGATGTGCTGTACTGCTCGGCATTCACACCGGAAGCTCTAATACCAACATTTCAGAGTGTTTGGGTGTCAGTCTGAGGACATATACCAAGAGTGATAAAAATCAAACACCCGGTCAACATCATGGTGTTTGAAATGATCACTTGTGATGGTGGCATTATGCCTCCATTTATCACAGATGCCAACATCAAGTGCCTGAAGGAAGTACTGCTGCCCTGGGTCAAGAGGGTGGCTGCTGGAAGACCCTATGTCTGGCAACAGGACCCTACACCATGTCACACAAGCAGGAGAACCCAGTCATGGCTGTCAGACAATTTCTGTAGCCACATCACCCCTAACATCTGGCCACCTAACTCCCCAGACTGCAACCTCCTTGGATATTATGTGTGGGGCGTAGTTGAGCGAGAGACCAATAAACTCCTTGTAACACCAAAGATGAACTGAAGGCGAGGATTACAGCAGCGTTCACCAACTTAAACAAGGAGACTATCCAGAAGAGTTGCAGGAGATTCAGATGTTGTCTAGAGACCATGATTGAAGCCAATGGTGATTTTATTAAATAAATTTACTCTTTAGTATTTCAAGATATTTTTATGTAATTTTGGTAAATATATCTGATAAAATGAAATGTCAGTGTTATTTTCATTTTTGCATAATATAGATTGACAGTTTATTCACTGCACCCTCTATATACGCAAACACACACTCACACACACATAGCCATATATATGTACTTGTAGAAATATAAATACATGCACATGTATCGCCATGTATGCCTGTATACATACCCTTACCCAAAGCCTAGTTTATACAGACCTACATGCTGGTGTATATATGTATACTCATACATCCATATACACAAATGCAGCTACACCCATCTGTATACACAAAGTTAGTTACCCACACACACATACAGCAATATATATATGTATGTATATTATAGAGCTTTTAGATAATCATACTAATATCTGGCCCCCACCAACCAGCCCAGCTGTCGTTTCTCTCTGTCTGTTCTACAACTATAGTTAGTACAAATAGTCACTAACCAACACACTCCAAGCCCTGACCTCATACACCGCTAGCTCCCCTCTCTCAGCTTTGTTCTACTACTACCATCACCACCACCACTACTCCTACTACTACTACATGTTGTCACTAAATAACGCCCTCTAGTACCCAGTGGTGGGGATATATACAGACTGCTGTCTCCTTTCTCAGACTGATCTACTAGCACTAATACAGTAATATCTGTTTCTAAAAGATGGTTGATCTCATGCCATCTGCACTCAGATTCACTTGACTCTCCTCCCCATGTCCCACATAAAGTGTCCCCACTGCCACCACTGCCACCACCACCACCACCAGTATGTCTGCATTAAACAGTTTCCAGGCCTTCCTCACCAAATATCATCCCAGTTCATATTTTTCATGCAGCCATCAACTTGATGTCATTCAAAAGGGATACCAACTGCATCAATCTTTTCGGTCTAAGAATATTTGTGATGGCTATAGGCTCATCTATTTCCTCCATACTATATCTTATAGATAAAAGGTCAAATTGGTTCTTAACTGAAGCCATTTCAATCCATTTATCACTAATATAGTCTGAATGACACTACCTTCATCTCTGACAAAGTCAAAAATCAGTTACACACTTAACCTTTTTGTTACCATAATTCAGTTGAAATATACATCCTTTATTTCAATTAAATTTTAAAATAATGAAGAATTTAGTGAAACGACCATATCATTATTAAGCTAGAGTTTGGAACATAAATTAACATGAACTTTGGTATCACAGAACTATATAAGCAGACTCAGGCAGGTTGGTATTGAAAAGGTTAATGATACATAAGTTGATAGATATTTCATAGACTTAGATGTAACTAAGATGTAACCTGTGACCTGTGGGGTCACCAGAAAACACTGAGTTTCACGAGTTAAATTTTTTTCTTATCAAGGTTATTTTGCATGCTTTCAACAAATGTGACATCGAAATTACGTGTATCCAGCTCCATTCCTGCGTGCGTGCGTGCGTGAGATGTATTCCACTGAATTTAGGTAAATAATGTGGGTGTGTGCGTGTGTGTGTGTGTATGTGTGTGGATGTGCGTGTGTGTGTATTTCATTGTTTTCATTAATAAATAGATGTCCAAATATCAGAAAACCTCGTACTGCACTGCATAAAGTATGTATGAAAATAAATACGTTAAAAAAATGTGAGATAAAATATACTGTTTCTGAGATATTTGAGGAATAAACAAACATCTTCTAGAGTTTCAGTTTTATTAAGATTAGATGTAAATACTCTAGCTCTGAAGAAAATATGACATTTCAAACTGTATAACTTACAACTAAGAGGAATTACTTGCAAAGTATTCTCCTGTAATAACACTTTTACAGAGAGTCCCACCAACCTTTGTTATTACTTTATACAAGCAACATACATATGTTGATGCATTTGTAAAATGGTAACATTATTTAAACATGAATGGGAATGTGAGTTATACATTTTAGTGTTTATTGTAGGAAAGATATACAGAGAAAACTGTATTAACCCTTTAGCATTTAAAGCAGCTGTATCAAGGCAAAATATTCAACTTGTCTTATGTTCAAAATGGCCAGATCTGGTCTCTCACACTTAGCCTACAATATTACTCTAAAATTAAGCACTCACATCATTGAAATTTCAAAGCTACAAGACAATGCATGACTAATTCAAATCGAAGTGAATAAGTAAGCATAACACTTGACAGAGTAATCTGAATGTTAACGGGTTATTGACTAGAAGTAAAGTGAAGTAATTAAGGAAAGGGAAAAGAAAGTAAAATATGACTAGATGTAGCTGGAATAATTCAATGAGCCAAATTGAAATAGCTTGTAAGCTAAACACCATATGTTTAAATGGCACACTTAGAAATACTGCAACAAATAGAAAACAAATATATATATATATATATATATATATATATTTAACATCAGTAGGTATAGGTTAAAGTAGTGAAGAAAGGCAAACAATTAGTCTAGGTAGGACAAGGACATTTGATTTCATTTAATTCAATCTAAAATCTTTTGCTACATAATGAGTGGTAAAAGTAGTACAATCTGATAAAGTTTGTACTATTTTTACTACTCATTTTTTAGATTGAATAAAATGAAATTAAATGTCCTTATCCTGTATTGCCTAATTGTTTGCCTTTCCTTGCTACTTTAACCTATACCTACTGCCTCAAAGGGAAGCCACCATCAGCCATTTTTTGAACAAGACAATCACAAAACCACAACTTCAACCGCTGTCCTGACTAGAATTTTGGTGACACACCTATTTGAGTACTCAGAACACATACCTTTTAGATTGAGTCATCCTGATAAAAACTCCTCATATCCTCTATATACATAACCTATTTTAGTCATTAGATTGCAACCATGCTAGAGTTTTAGTCAAACAAATCGACTCCATTATTTATCTTTTTAACTCGGGTATTTATTTTCTTGGTCTCTTTTATTGAACCACTAAGTTATAGGGATATAACCAAACCACTACTGGTTGCCAAGTGGTGTGGGGTACAAAGACAAGCATATATACAAATATATATATGACTGGCTTTTTTTTTCGGTTTCTCTCCCAGACAACTCCTTTACTCCCAACTATGCAAAGGGAAAAGAGGGAAAAGAGGGAAGAGAAACCATGGAAGACCTAGACCAAAAACACTGCAAAAAGGGAATATGAGGTTAAAGGAATTGATCATAATAAATGGCAAACTCAAGCAAAAAAAACGGCCAGTTTGGAGAAAACTTATCAAGTCATGCCAAAGCCATGAGCAGTCATAGTCGCAACGATTGACTGTAGATACCGATATATCTATCTATTATACTGCAGCTCTCCACCACCCTGCATTTTTGTCATATTTATATTGCCACTTATCACCTCTTCCTCCCTGACTTACTCCTATTTACTTCACCTTCCCATCCAAAACTGATATTCAGAATTAACTATGCCTCCACTCATGTTCACTATTCAATACATTTACCTCTTCCCCATTTGTCACTTCCCTTTCACACTCTTGCAAACTTACCTACCCAATCTTCCTGATTCTTTGCCCTTATTCTTTGCCCTTATTCTCTCTTATATTCACTATCTTGTGTCTTGAGTGTATGTCCTGATACCTTGTCACCACCATCTTTTTTGTTTCAGCTGGGATAGCCATGTATCTACCGTATAGCAAGACACCTGTCGCTATATCGCTATCATACTTCTCGACACCTGGCACAAAGCCACTTACCTCAATACTATACTGCCACTCAAAGGGTTTTGTCTTGTGAATTACTTGGTGACCTTACATGTGCCAGTACCACAAAAATACCTACAACACTCTGTAAAGTGATTAGCATTGAGAAGGGCATGCAGCCATAGAAACCATGCCAAAGCTGACAATAGGTCTCAATGCAGCTCTCTGGCTTGTTGATTTTGTCAAACTGTCCAACCCATGCCAACAAGTTAATAAATGATGATGAAGATGATGATGATGATGATGATGATGAATTCTGCTTTTGCCCTCAAATATTCCTAAGCATTTTTTTTCTTTGTACTCTAAGACCCCAAATTCCTCTTAATTCAAAGAACTCACCTGCCAGTCACAGATCCAGCAATATCCATTATATTTTTTAACATTCCATGAACTCCTTTGTAAGTAGCTGACCCATCAAAATGACCAATACAGGTGGCTCCAGAGCCTAAATAAACAAAATATGAAATATATTATTGAAAATACTTAGATTCCAATATAGATAAAGAATACAAGCAAAAAGTGAAGGATCATTATATGAGAAAAAAATTGTAATAACCAGGCCAGATACAGATATGTCTGCAACACAGTAGTTAGCGTCATCTCTACACAGTAGTTAGTGGAATGGCATGCAATGACAATGATCCACAATGACAGATAATGACACACAATGACACATAATGATGCACAATAATAATGACAATGATAGATACTGAAAAGTAAGTACAAAAAATGATAGACAATGACAGAAACAAGATACTCGACTGATTAATGTCTTTTGGTTCAGATTTAGTCAAATATATTTGAAAAGAAATGTCATTTTCCTTGTTTCAGATTTTGTTTTTTGGTTTCAAATAAATCTTTCCAAGAAATTAAAAGACTGGAAACCAAAATAGACAAATTTTAAAAATTCAAATTTAAAATGAAATCAAAATTAGATTTTTCAATTCAAATTTAAATATCAGTTTTTATGTTCAAGATTCAGTTTTAATTTTTTTTTTTCAATTTGTGTGATTCACTTCCACCTGCATTAACCAACCATACTCTTGTTTTCAGTTTATGGAAACATTTCCATTTTAGTAATTTGAACATTTTTTTGTCTCAAAAATTTTTAATTTTTAAAAATTCTTATTCCTGGAGTTATATAAAACAATGTAAGAATTTGGTGCAATTTTATGAAGCTACAACTCTGGAATAACATCTCATTTTACAGGGCTGTAAAATAGTAAAGTGAAGGCAAGTGGCTTTGTGGTTAGGACATTGCATTCACAATCACTAGATCAAGAGTTTGATTCCCAGACTATGCAGCGCTTGTGTTCTTGAGAAAAACACTACATTTTACATTGTTCTGTGAGTGGGAGAGCGGCAGAATTGTTAGTGCATCAGCAGAAATGCTTTACAGTATATCTTCTACCTCTCTACAGTCTGAGTTCAAATCTTACCTGTTTGGAGAAAGCAACAGGAAACCAATCCAGTATACATCTCATTTAGTCATGGCGACTGAAGTTCCAGTAAACTACATGACAGTAGCAGGAAAGGGTACAGGTACACCCAGGTCATATAGGGAATGCTGGAGAAGGTTTCCATGCAGAGGACCTACCCAAGGGCAGACCACTGCTAGACAAGAAAATAGTAAAATGATGGAGTAAAATAGTATGATGATGATGATAAACAATGATTTCTTTTGCTGCTTTCAACACACATTCATTATATTCTTTGATCTAAATATAAATAATTTACAAACCTGTCTCCCTTAGAACTGCAATGTGACATGTTGTAGCACTATCTGTTCCTAGGTATGATATGGAATCTGAAAATAGGAAACATAAGAAGGTTTAACAAATTGACTCCAGTTGATTTTAGTTAGTTAAAGCTTGGTTAGAAGAGGAAGGACAGTACCTCTGTCCCTTTTCAGTACCTCAGAGACTGATGGGACAAAGGAAGGGAGGTAGATTTCAGACCAGAGAGCTGTTGAATGCATACAAGAGCAGACTCTACTAAAGACAATCAAAGGCCAGCAGCTGCTGCTGAAGATGAAGATGATGGTGATTATAGTGGAGGTGGTGGTGATTATAGTGGAGGTGGTGGTGGTTACAGTATTAAACCAAGTAACAGATTTATGTCTGCTACTTAAGTACAAAAATGGTGCCTCTAGTGAGCTTCTATAATTCCCACTAATCAAATTTCACTCGCATGGCTTTAATTAACTGAAGGTTTAAGTAAAAGACATTCACCCAGGGTGCCATGCAATGGAATGGAACCCAAAACGATATAGTTGTGAAGTGAACTACCTAACGACACAGACATCCTTTAGATATTTAATTTTGAAGTAAATGAGCCCCGGGTTGACTAAAGCCTTGTTAATGAATTTGGTATACGGAAACTGAAAGAAGCCCATCATATATATATATATATGTGTGTTTGTGTGTGTGTCTTTGTGTGTGTGTCTTTGTGTCTGTGTCTGTCTGCCACGACCACTAGACAACAGGTGCTGGTGTGTTTACATCCTCATAATCTAGAAGTTCGGATAAAGAGACCAACAGAATAAGTACCAGGCATAAAAAAAAAAAAAGAAATAAGTATTGGGATCAATTCATTTGACTAAAATTCTTCAAGATGGTAACCCAGCATGGCTGCAGTCTAATGGCTGAAACAAGTGAAGATAAAAGATATGCGTAAGCATGTGAGAGTATGTATGTTTGTGTCTCCTCAGCTTGACATCATGTGGTAATTGTAAAATGACTTATCACTGTTATACAAGCAGTGTCATTTACTTCCAATATCCTGCAAAAACATGCCTGAACATGGGAAAATATTACCTAGCTTGGAAACAGATGAGAGTTGGTAACAGGAATAGCAACCAGCTGTAAAATATCTGTCTCAATAAACACTGTCCAACCCATGCAAGCATGGAAAAGTGGATGTTAAAATGATGATGATATCAAATATGTATCAGAATAAATAAAATATATACAAGTAATATATTAAATGTTATATATGAAATATATACCAGTAATATATTTATATTAAAAGGTAAGAAAGTAATATATATCACTTTTAATGTTTTATATCCATGTTTTTTATGTTTACCTATGAGGGATTAGTTGTTGATTTGTTTTTTCAGCTGGATGCCCTTCCTATGGCTATCCACTCAACCGTGAAGTGCAAATGGAATTTGTATTTCTATGCCAGGTTAAACTAGGGCAAACAGAGTTATGTGCTTTGCTCAGCGATTGACTGAAGTTTACTACTACCACTAAAATTAATACTTTACTGACTAACTACATAAATGAACAATACTAGTATCCTTTCCAATGTGTAGAAACACAAACAAGCTTTAGACAATCATACCATCTTCTTTTTTTACAAGCCCACCTACAACGTATATTTCACGAAAACCCGACAATTTTTATTTGTAACTAGCAGAAATACCCGGCTTTGCCCGGGTTAAAGAGAATAATGAAATCTAAAAACGCCGTCTAGACTACGCAACCCTCAACTGTTAGCAGCTATGATACCATATTTCTACATTAATAACTCTCCAATCCATGCCAGCATGGAACATAGACATTAAGTGGAATGCCAGTCTCTCATCTAGGAGGGCCTTGAAATCAATGTTACCAACTGGGGACTATGTGTGTCGTAGTGATAATAAAAAGACCCAAAGGAGGTCTGCAACGAAATAATTTTACTCAGTGGAGGCAAAGATGCGTCTCATTTACTTGACAATTTATGCACCACATTGCAGAAATCACAATGTAAGTATATCTGAAAGGGTAGTCTTACACTGTTGTACCATTGAATTACAAATAATGCTCATCTGTTATGTTACGGTTAAAATTTCATCAACATCAAAAATATATGAATTTTCATGGGAGTTATGGCCGTTATACATAGAATATAATTTCCAAATTTCATAAAGATCCGTTCAGTACTTTTGACGTAGTTTTGGATAAAAAAAACAAATGACTAATGTGTGTGTTTGTGTACATGTGTTTGTGTGTGATGGGTGTATATATGTATAGATATCTGTATGCATGTATATATATGTATATATGTGTACATATTACATGTACATCTATCTATATATATATATACATCTACACATGTGTATACATATACATGTATGCATATAGATTTATATCTATATATATATATCTATGCATATACGTGTACATATACATCTCTTTCTCTCTCTTTCTCTCTCTCTGAAAGTATCTGTCATTACAGTATCAAAATGTGATTGTTTCAGTTAGTGGAATAACGTGTACATATACATCTATATGTATACATATACATCTCTCTTTCTCTCTTTCTCTCTCTCTCTCTGAAAGTATCTGTCATTACAGTATCGAAATGTGATTGTTTCAGTTAGTAGAATAGTTTCATTTTTAAAGTGAAAGTATTTGACATGAGTGTTTTTGTTTCACTTTTGACACGTAATACTTAAATAGTGGAGGAGATATTATGTTGCTGTGGGCTCGAACTCTGCAAGAAGTTAAAATGTTTTTTGACTAAAACACAACTGGAACCCTAAGTAAGGCATCTGTAAAATTTGAATGAAATTGGTTGTGTAGTTCTCGAGTTTTAGGGATTCACACAGACAGACAGACAGACAGACAGACAGACAGACAGACAGGAAGACAGAAAGACAGACAGACAGACAGACAGACAGACAGACAGACAGATATTCTCATTTTTATATATATAGATTTACTAAGAAAAAAGATGTTAGCAGTTGTTCCAACACAGAAATTAGGTTAGAATTAAAAACATGATCAGGTTATCTTCAACATCTGAGACCATTTGAGAAAGGAAGTAAATAATACTGGAAAGAATTTATCAAAACATTTCATAAAGGAAAACATACTAAAGATGAAATCCACACTGCAATGTACTGTTTGATATTTTATGACAGTCAAATCAACAAAAGTGATATGTGAGATTATTATTGGACGTGTAAGTACTTGCTAAACAGAACACACTTAACTGCCACATAACCAGTGAAGGATAAAACTAGTGTAGTTTTATGCTGAACCAAATAGATTTGTCAGTTTCTCATTTAAAAACTGAACATGCAAGGTTCACAGAGATTAGATGAGTTTGCTAAATCATGTTACCATGATAGATATGTCAAGCTGTGATACCACGTTGAATACCATATGTTCAAGAATGTTTTGCAAAAACTCGTTTCACTGCAGAAGAGCCAGTCAAAATGTAAGATAAACATTGAAGATAATCACAACTTACTGTCAATAGGAGATGTCCCAGCATATTCTTTCTGTCCAACATACAACAAACCTTTTGGGTCTAACAATTTCACTGGAATATCTCGGAGTTTCATTGAAGCTTCCTACAAATTATAAAAGAATGTTACTTGAAAGCTGTAAAAATGCTAAATAATTCATACATACATACACACACGTGTGTGTACATGGATATATGCATATGTATGTATATACTTATATAAATATACATACATATATGTGTGTGTGTATACATATATAGATATACAGACACATACATATATGTATTTATATGTGTATGTGTGTGTATACACACACACACATATATATATATATATATATATATATATATCATCATCATCATCGTTTAACGTCCGCTTTCCATGCTAGCATGGGTTGGACGATTTGACAGAGGACTGGTGAAACCAGATGGCTACACCAGGCTCCAATCTGATTTGGCAGAGTTTCTACAGCTGGATGCCCATATATATATATATACTAACAGAAATACCCGGCGTTGCCTGGGTTAAAGAGAATAATGAAATCTAAAAACGCCGTCTAGACTACGCATCATCTTTATATATAGAGATGTATATACACACACGCACCCAAACACACGTATATATATGTATATCAATATAAATATATGAAAGTCAATGAAGTTTCGTAAAAGAAGGTGATCATGTACATACTTTCTTGCTGTTGTGATTATAACACCTCATTGTAAACTATGTTCCTTGTTTTCCCTTGTGGAGCATATACAAATAGGTTTTTTGTTGCTGCCCACTCTTGAGCAGCCAACATACAGTTGTCCATGTGAGAAGCAGGGCTCTTCCAAGAGAAGACCAGCTACAGACAGTGTTTGACCCTGATATTTGTTTATGGACATGGCAAAAGTCACACGAAGGGGGAATTGTAGTCTTCTGAATGTAAAAGGAATGTCTGCTCCTGATGGAGTAAGAGGAATTCTTGGAATAAAGACGTCATCCCCTTTTGCACATCCAGAAAGAATGGTAGCCTCGATAACACGTGACATCATTTTCTAAATAATGCTCATCTGTTATGTTCGGGTTAAAATTTCATCAACATCAAAAATATATGAATTTTCATGGGAGTTATGGCCGTTATGCAAAGAATATAATTTCCAAATTTCATAAAGATCCATTCAGTACTTTTGACGTAGTTTTGGATAAGAAAACAAATGACTAATGTGTGTGTTTGTGTGCATGTGTATGTGTGTGTGATGGGTGTATATATGTATAGATATCTGTATGCATGTATATATGTATATATGTGTATATATTACATGTACATCTATATATATATATATGTATATATGTGTATATATTACATGTACATCTATATATATATATATATACATCTACACATATGTATACATATACATGTATGTATAGATCTATATATATATACATATACGTGTACATCTATATGTATACATATACATCTCTCTCCCTCTCTCCCTCTCTCTCTCTCTCTCTCTTTCTCTCTCTCTCTCTCTCTTTCTCTCTCTCTCTTTCTCTCTTTCTCTCTCTCTCTCTCTCTGAAAGTATCTGTCATTACTGTATCGAAATGGTGTACATATACATGTATATGTATACATATACATCTCTCTCTCTCTCTCTTTCTGTCTAACTCTTTCTCTCTTTCTCTCTCTGTGAAAGTATCGAAATGTGATTGTTTCAGTTAGTGGAATAGTTTCATTTTTAAAGTGAAAGTATTTGACATGAGTGTTTTTGTTTCACTTTTGACACGTAATACTTAAATAGTGGAGGAGATATTATGTTGCCGTGTGCTCGAACTCTGCAAGAAGTTAATAATTTTTTTGACTAAAACACAACTGGAACCCTAAGTAAGGCATGTGTAAAATTTGAATGAAATTGGTTGCGTAGTTCTCGAGTTTTAGGGATTCAGACAGACAGACAGACAGACACACATTCTCATTTTTATATATATAGATAATAGATAATTAAGGGATCAGCAAATATTTGCTTCACCATATACCGAAGTTCAGAAATAGCAGCTAAAAAAGCTGAGAATCCCACAGATAGCATCACTTGCAACTCACAAAGGCAAAAACAAGAAGAAAAAACAATGAAAAACTAACCAATTCCACCGTTTAACAGTAGACGTGTTTCAGGATTATGATTGTGATAATAATCAATTTCCTTCATCAATACTGTATTCCAGTAATAAATTTGACTATGCTAGCAAACTGTGTAAGCATGGACGAATAATATTCCACACCGACACAGGTCTGAAAGCATAACCGAATCCACCTCGGTCAGCCAGTCTAACTGTCCCCTCCTCAAGAAATTACCATGTGCGCGACAAGTGATATCGCAGAGAATCTGCGTATACTAACTGGGAGTGAATAATTATTACAAATTAAAAGGGTAAAGGATTATCAATTTATTAATTAATTCTCATTTTTATATATATAGATAAATCAATTAACAATTAATAATTTTTACCAAGCCCATCGGTATGAAAGCACCATTATTGGTGGAGAACTTATTTAAAAGCTCATATATATTTATAAATATAATTAAGGGATCAGCAAATATTTGCTTCACCATATACCGAAGTTCAGAAATAGCAGCTAAAAAAGCTGAGAATCCCACAGATAGCATCACTTGCAACTCACAAAGGCAAAAACAGGGCTTGGTAAAAATTATTAATTGTTAATTGATTTATTAATTAATAAATTGATAATCCTTTACCCTTTTAATTTGTAATAATTATATATATATATATATATATATATATATATATATATATATATATATATATATATGTATGTATATATATATATATATATATGCATGTATGTATGTATGCATATTATACATACATTCCATAGACAGGGGTGGTTCCTTGGGCAAATGATAGCAACTCCTTAGCCTCCCATGCCAAGAATACAGTAAAGATGTTGGCAGCAGGATGTTGGATAACTGACAAGGCAGAGGAGTCCTAGACCAACAGTTTGAAGATTATTGCAGCCAAATGGAAGATCTGTACTATCAGACAATGGTTTGGCATCAACTAGCAAGTGAGCTGCTACTACAGGTCAGTCCCACCATCAACCTTGCTTGTTGCACTCTTGTACACCACTTGGTACGTGGAGTGGAAGCCCAGAGAAGCAATCTGGTTTGGGAATGATGCCAACTGCCTTACTCACTGTCCAAGGTGTTTTGTTCAGAGAAGTGGGAAACCCTGTGACAGCTCACACCCAATAGTCACAATCAGTATTAATGAGGGCTATCACCAAAGAACTTTAAGTGGAAGACGTAACCTTGGATTTGACTCTTAATTACATTTCTCATATGACAAACCTAATGAATATCTAAAATATATTAACCCAATGGTTTCTATGCATATCGTAAAAGGCAACTAAAAGAGATTGAGGCAGGATTGGCACTCTGACCTCATAAAACCCTCACCAACAACAATTACCAAAACAGACCCTGACTGGTGAACAGGCATCATCTACCAAGAGTAGTCAGGAATCACCAACAAATGGTGGATGCAGCAATGTTTTGTTACAGCACATACCTCCATACTACTACTACTACTACTACTACTACTCTCAATACTGGTGAACCATATCTGGGTACAAATGCCTGTGTTGGTTATGCTTAAAAGAGTTTATACAAATCCTGTTACATAATTCACAGCAATTACTGAGTAGACAAAATGAAGCATTTACTACTTGTGTCTACAAATTCTTCAAACTACCCTGATTTTATCACAAATCTAAATGTAGTGCTTTGAATCTCTCCACACAATTTTTACCCATGTATATTAGAAGTACATCATATGCTTATTTAATTTAAATAAGTCTGTAGTACACCTTGGCCCCTTATCTTTCACTATGATTATCATTCAACATACTTTTCTGAAATCCTTATTTGCTTTCCCTATTCCAAATCACCACTTACTCAAACTGTATAATTTCACATTCCATACTTCTTCAGTTCACTCTACATTCCACTTGTAATTCCATTACAACAATTTAACTTAATATTTTATGTTGCAAATACTTAATCGATGGTTTCTAGTTTTGAGAGGGGCTGAATCTCGCATGAGCACACACACACAGACATTTCAGGTAATGTGTCTGATGACATCAAGTAATACACATATAATGACTGTGCAGTTTGACTTGGTGTTGGAATGTTATAGTTATTTCCTGAAGATATTCTCAGCTAATGTACAAATTTTGGTTTCACATTTTAGCACAAGGCTAGCAGCTTCACAGGAGGGGGTAAACCGATTACATTAATTCCAGTGCTCAACTGGTACTTATTTTATCGACCCTGAAAGGGCGAAAGGCAAAGTCAACCTCAGTGGAATTTGAACACAGAATGTAGCAATGGACAAAATGCTGCTAGGCATTTTGCCCAGCATGCTGATGATTCTGCCAGCTCACCACCTTAGCTAACATACACATTTTTAAGATCTGTTTACTCCTATACCCACATTTAACTATATTCATACTTTTCATTGAGCTTACAATTTTTAATATTAATTCCTTATTGTTACAATAAATTCTTTATTCTAGTAACTGTCAACCAATGCATACATCTAAACCACACTCACTGTTTCATCTTACAGGTAATAAACTTGTGAGCCTGAATCCCATTGTAGTCAGCTGGTTTACAACCATATACTTACTTTACTTCTCAACCCTCTTGCCTCTCTCTTCCTCTACTAAGCATAACCTTTCCTTCCCACATACACATTGACCACCATACAAAACAGCTATAGGCTAGTAGGCATATTTAATCTTGTATTTCACCCCCACCTCCACCGCTTGAAACTCTATACCCTCTCTTCATGTAATGCCTCATTATCTTCCCAGTGGCTAGTCCACCCAATTTATAATTCTAATTTACTTGCCTCATATGCTGATGCTATTCTACACATGGACATCTTCACACCATCGCACTTAGCATCCCCCCTTCCCTATCCATATTCACACCAGCCATTTCTTTCTATATACCTCCACAAACTCTCAAACTTTATACACTTATCCCTTGTCATGTTTGTTACTTTCTGTCATCCTCTTATTATGACCTTTGCCTCTCTTCTTTTTAAGCTCACCTCTCTATACACCCCACTATTAGTATATCATTACTTCCTATTAAGGCTCTATCTCATTGTTCCTTTGATGATGGAATAGATTGCAACTATAATGTTGGCTGCCAATCGGCTGCAGGGAAATGCACTATCTGCACCTCTATTCTTGAAACAGCTGTAAGAGACTATCTGCACACCTTCCTTCGTCCTTTCTTCTCATCCAGCTTTGGATTCTATCTATGATGACCAGCTTTACCTAATACCAATAATTTAGACTTACCGTTTAATTGTTCCAGGAGAATACTAGCGTGTACTATAACTGCCTCAACTGATCTTTTATCAACCGCTTGTAATCTATATACCTGTAACAATTCTAACTTTCATGTTTAAATGTCATACTGTGATTCAATACCAATTGTTCGTCTGTTCATACTTTTATTCTACCTGCTCAACTGGAAAACAGCTTGTAACCAATCTTCAGGAAATAACTATTACATTCCAACACCAAGTCAATTTTTGTGTATTACTTGACGTCATCATACATATTACCTGAAGTGTGTGTGTGTGTGTGTGTGCGTGCGAGAGAGAGAGAGAGAGAAAGAGAGAGAGAAAGATAGAGAGAGAAAGAGAGAGAGAAAGAGAGAGAGAAAGATAGAGAGAGAAAGAGAGAGAGAGAAAGAGAGAGAGAGAGCTACAGCCCCTCTAAAAACTAGAAACCATCGATTAAGTATTATCCTAGCCTAATGAGTCAATCAAGCAATATCAATATGTGAAATCACTATAAACCATGAGATCAAAAACACTTTCAAACTTAGGAGAATGAACTGAAAATAAGGAGGCCCCAACATATAAAAGATTCACAAACAAACACATCAAGCATACATTCCTATAGCTAAATCAACAAAATTATTAGTTGGTTTATAAACTCTTGCGCACACGCACACACACACACACACACTCTCTCTCTCTCTCTCACACACACACACACACACACACAAACATGAAATCTTTTCTGTACAAATATCGGGATGGAGAAAAAATTTCAAATAATGAAAGGTGTTGATTGTCCAGAGAAATAAATCAATAATCGGGGCTAGTGCAGTTTCGCACCTCTCCTTGAAAAATGCATTTTTAAAAAAATGTTTTTGGATTCCTACGTTTTAGATGTCGGAGATTACGAATTCTTTTATTCTTTTACTTGTTTCAGTCATTTGACTGCGGCCATGCTGGAACACCGCCATTAGTCTAGCAAATCGACACCAGAGCTTATTCTTTGTAAGCCTAGTACTTATTCTATCGGTCTCTTTTGCCGAACCGCTAGGTTATGGGGAAATAAACACACCAGCATTGGTTGTCAAGCGATGTCGGGGGGACAAACACATACACACAGACATATATATATATATATACACATATACGACGGGCTTCATATCTATCTATCTCTTAATACACATATCTATATGCTTACTGAATTTAAAATTTTGAAAACGTGGTTTCTGGCATATTCGGAATTTCTGTCATCTAAAACATAGGAAAAAAAAATTTGAACTTTTTCAAAATTTTAAATGGGAGTGTGAGGGGGGGGGATAAGAAATTAAAATTTTTTTTTTTGCATGTTCGTAATCTCCGTCAGAAAAATGCATTTTTCAAGAAGAGTTGCGAAACTGCATTAGCCCCACCTAATAATCATTTTTGCTACGTAATGTAGAAAAAAAGGAATCGATCGCAGGCTCTTTTTAAATCAGAGACATCGATAAATTTGTGAAAATATTTATTTAAAGATGCATTACTAATTAGTTTTTATTAAATGATTATATCAATATAACGGGATTTCGCAATCACTTTTTCAAGCTCTGAAACAATGAGAATTTAAAGAATAAGGTTTGACAATTCATAAAATAAGAGAGAAAGCATAACAAAATCGATAGTAACTGACCTTTAAGGGAGGAAAAAATTCCCACAACTCTTTAAGTGGACGTGGTAGAGCAGCACCTAGTGGTTTACCATAAATTATTAGAGGCATTTTTTAGAATATTTTCAATTCAATTGGCTTAAATAGAAAAGTGAAACAACAAATACACGGAAGAAAGTCGCACACCTTGCTTTGCACTAAACGGTCACAAGGCAATTGTGTTCCTCCTAATAATTCAGCCGTATTTTTTTTATCCAATAATGAATTTGCAAGCAGTACGTTTTGTTTTGTTTTGTTCTGTTTTTCACTATGATCGAAGTCAACATACTAATGTGAAAATCGTGTCGAATTACATCAACAAAAGTTTTGTCTTTGGCATTTTGCCATCAGAGTAAACATAGAAACCTCTATTTATTTGTAGGAAAGGTAAACATATTAAGTGAACACACCGACATTCGACAAGTTACGCTTATTTTACAGAGACGGTGGGTGTATTTAACGTGATACTTATTACAACAAAGATTGCAGGATGTTTAATTTTAATTCAAATTACGCCAGTAATAAAGACAGGGCCATTATTTCAATGACAGAGAGGAAACAACTCTAGAATTTGTATACATTAAAAATAAAATACATTGCGACTGTTTGACCTAGTAGTGACAACGCTGGATATATATTAGTTTTGTTAGACTTCTTCAATAGGGAATACTGTTAACCTTATTGCATCACAAGAGATCGTTGTCAGAATATATATATGTATATATATATAATGTCATTATCATCATTATTTAATCATTTAACGTCTACTTTTCCATACTTGCATGGGTCCGATGGAATTTGTTGAGGCAGATTTTATATGTCTAGATGCCCACCCTGCTGTCAGCACTTACCTGTTTCGAAGCAAGATAATATTTACCCATAAACGTGTTTTCCATTGAAGATTGGAAACAATGAACATTGCTTGTATGACGGTGGGGCTCATTTACATGCATCACATGTTGTCGAGACAAAGGTACATACAAACACACACACACACGTTCTCTCAAAAGTTTATGAAATTCATAGGAGTGGCTGTGTGTTAAGAAGCTTGCTTTCCAACCACATGGTTCCAGGTTCAGTCCCACTAGATGACAACTTGGGCAAGTATTTTCTATTATAGCCTTTGGCCAACCAAAGCCTTGTGTGTGAATTTGGAAGACAGAAACTGAAAGATGCCAGTTGTATGTGTGTGCGTGCGTGCGTGCGTGCGTGAGTGTGTGTGTGTGTGACTTTGTATCTGTGCTTGTCCCTACCACTGCTTGACAACCAGTTGGTACCCCAGCTCATCAAAAGATACAATCTTCTCTCTCCATCTTTCCAGATCATCAACTGACCTCATGCTTAAAAATATCTTCTTTCTATCCATTCCTTGATGTTACTCAACCACTCCCTTCATGTTCCTGTACTTCTTTTATCATACATTTGTCCAAGCTTGTGTTGCAACCATATGGTTTCAGGTTCAGTCCCACTGCATAGTACCTTGGGTAACTGTCTTCTACCACAGTCCCAGGCCAACAACCAATGCCTTGTGAGTTTGGTAGACAAATACTGTGTGGAAGCCTGTCATATGTGTGTCTGTCCTCTCACACAGGTGTTCATTTGTTTATGTCCCTGTAATTTAGAAAACCAGAAAGGATTGAGTTACTCAACCAAAACCCTTCAAGGCAGAGCTCCAGCATAGCCACAGTACAATGACTGATACAAGTGAAAAAAAAAAAAATGAAGACATCTCCATATCATATTCGTTAGAGGTAGAGTGTCTTGCTGTCTGTCATGTTACAAAACCAAACCATTTCGTTTTCCTCATTTTAATGATTTATAGAAACAGCTTTGTGGTTGACAATTTATTTCGTGAAATAAAATGTGAAGGATCTTTCTGTAACGATTCAATTCAAAAACTGTTCTTTGGCTATCTTTCACCATCAAACTTCCAAAACTCATACCAAGTGTTTAGCTGTATTCACTGTTGGGCTTTTAAAAAATATTTGTTATTATTGTAATTTTATATTTCCCAATATGGTCTAATTTTGTTAAAGCCATTGAAGTTGCTACAATCCATCATTTAATTTTTTCTTTCATCTCATATCTTCCATTATTCTTCTTCTCATCAATTATTCAAATTCATCATACCCAGTATGATTTCGAACTGTATCTACTAGTGGAGTCCTGGTTTGTGCGTTCCGGCATTTTGAGGAGTATGGAACCACCTCTTAGCCAATATTGTTCCCAGGTCTGCTCTGACACAGAGTAGTAGTACCTGTCAGGTTCTCAGTTACAAGTGAAACCGCATGTAACCATCTGAGCTAGGATTGATATCATTGGATGTAGCATGGTAGAAGTGAACATTTTTGGCAAATGAATCTTATTAAATCAATGGCAAGTATCACTAGAAGATGAGCAGATGAATAGACAACAAACTATCAATAGTGAGGATCAACCTGTTCAGTTAGCGAACTACTATCATCCAAAGACATGGTGTACACAGATGGGATATTTTAGCTAGCAAAAGACCAATGTAACCCAAGCCAGACATTCATGCCACATCACTCAATCAGGACATCTGGCATGGAAGGGTTGTATTGGTCTGGCAATTCACCAGACTAGATAATGATGACAGAATATACTGTACAATATGCTGCTAGTTGATACTGAAAATAATGTATATGCATGTTTGGATACAGGTTTCCTATTAAACAGAAGAAACTTTCTAAAGAAATCAGAATTGCTTCACACGCCCAAATTTACACGGTGTCAAGCTAAATCCCCAAAAGCTTGTGGACATGTAGATAAGAAAACTTGAATGTTCTAATGAAATGGAAAAGATATTTGCTGTGATATATTACTTGTCCAAGATGCTACCATCCATCTATGTTATGATAGAGCAACTGTCAGAGTTGCCGATATACTCATCATTGATTTAACATCCACTTATCCATTCTTGCATGGGTTGGACAGAATTAGCTGAGACAGATTTTCTATGGCCAGATGCCGTTCTTGTTGCTAACCCTCAATTGTTACCATATAAGATATTTCCATGACCAGGCATGTTTTCACAGAAGATTGGTAATGAAGGACACCACTTGCATTAAGGTGACTCTCATTTACAGCTATCACATGTCAAGGCAAGGAGACAGTAAACACACACACACTTGTACAACAAGCCTCTTTCAGTTTTCATCACCCAAATCCACTCACAAGGCTTTGATCAGCCCAGAGCTATAGAAGACACCCAAAGTACCACACAGTGGGCCCAAGTCAAGAGCCATGAGGTTTGGAAGCAAACTTCTTACCACATAGCCATGCCTGCACCTACTATTTGTACAAATTTCTTTGACGTTTCTACCTCAAAATAGCAACTTCTCACTCTTAAGTCAAAATTTATGTAGGATTCATCTGAAAAATTAGTCTTCTTCTAAGGCCAAATAAAAAAAGAAATTGTTTTCCAGGTATGATCTTAGAAATATTGGTACAGATCAGCAGACCTATATCCCTCTTAAAGGCAGGTTAACTAGGAAGTTAGTTTTTGTATGTGGCAGATGTTCAGGTGCAATAAACTCTGTAAATGTGCAGAAAACAACTTGTCTCATTCCAGGGAGAAAAACTAGACGTAGTTGATAGCTTCTGCTATCTGGGTGACCAAGTTAGTAGTGGGGGTGGGTGCGCTGAAAGTGTAGCTGCTAGAATAAGAATAGCCTGGGCAAAGTTCAGAGAGCTCTTACCTCTGCTGGCGACAAAAGGCCTCTCACTCAGAGTAAAAGGCATATTGTATGACACATGTGTACGAACAGCCATGCTACATGGCAGTGAAACATGGGCCGTGACTGCTGAGGACATGCGTAAACTCGTAAGGAATGAAGCCAGTATGCTCCGATGGATGAGTAATGTCAGTGTGCATACCCGACAGAGTGTAAGTATCATCATCATCATCATCATCGTTTAACGTCCGCTTTCCATGCTAGCATGGGTTGGACGATTTGACTGAGGACTGGTGAAACCGGATGGCAACACCAGGCTCCAGTCTAATTTGGCAGAGTTTCTACAGCTGGATGCCCTTCCTAACGCCAACCACTCAGAGAGTGTAGTGGGTGCTTTTACGTGTCACCCGCACGAAAACGGCCACGCTCGAAATGGGCACTGGCAACGATCTCGCTCGAAAATCCTACGGGAGCCAGTCAGGCGGTACTGGCAACGGCCACGCTCAAAATGGTGCATCTCATGTGCCACCCGCACAAGAACCAGTCCAGGGGCACTGGCAACGATCTTACTTGGCTTGCCGGGTCTTCTCACGCACAGCACATTTCCAAAGGTCTCGGTCAGTAGTCATCGCCTCGGTGAGGCCCAATGTACGAAGGTCTTCCTGGGCCTACCTCTTCCACGGGTTCCCTCAACTGTTAGGGTGTGGCACTTTTTCACGCAGCTATCCTCATCCATTCTCACCACATGTCCATACCAGCGCAATCGTCTCTCTTGCACACCACAACTGATGCTTCTAATGTTCAGCTTTTCTCTCAAGATACTTACACTCTGACGGGTATTCACATTGACATTACACATCCAATGGAGCATACTGGCTTCATTCCTTGCGAGCTTACGTATGTCCTCAGCAGTTACAGCCCATGTTTCACTGCCATGTAGCATGGCTGTTCGTACGCATGCGTCATACAGTCTGCCTTTTACTCTGAGTGAGAGTCCCTTTGTCGCCAGCAGGGGTAAGAGCTCTCTAAACTTTGCCCAGGCTATTCTTATTCTAGCAGCTACACTTTCAGTGCACCCACCCCCACTACTAACTTGGTCGCCCAGATAGCGGAAGCTATCGACTACCTCTCGTTTTTCACCCTGGAATGAGATAGAAGTTGTTTCCTGTTTGTTTACAGTCTTTATTGCACCTGAACATCTGCCACAAACAAAAACTAACTTCCTAGTTAACCTGCCTTTGATGTTGCTGCACCTCTTATGTGTCCATAGCTTGCACCGGGTACATCTTATAGAGTTACTACCTACTCCTTTTCTACATACTGAGCAGGGCCATCTACCTGAAGGGGTTTGTGTTTTATCTACCTTCCTACTTATTAGGATTTTGGTTTTAGCTAGGTTGACTCTAAGGCTCTTCAATTCTAGACCTTGCTTCCACACCTGAAACTTCTCCTCTAGTTCTGATAGTGACTCCGCAATTAGAGCAAGGTCATCAGCATAGAGGAGCTCCCAGGGGCAACCTGTCTTGAACTCCTCTGTGATTGCCTGGAGGACTATGATAAATAAGAGGGGGATGAGGACGGAACCTTGGTGGACCCCTACCTCTACCCGGAATTCATTGCTGTACTCATTTCCAACCCTCACCTTACTGGCAGCATCTCTGTACATGGCTCGCACAGCTCTCACTAACCATTCTTCTATCCCAAGTTTCCTCATTGACCACCAGATAAGGGATCGGGGGACCCTGTCAAAGGCTTTCTCCATGTCAACGAAAGCCAGGTACAGAGGTTTATCCTTAGCTAGGTATTTCTCCTGCAACTGTCTCACTAGAAATAAGGCATCAGTAGTGCTTTTACCTGGCACGAACCCAAGTATCTTGACAGAAAAGTTGAACCTAAGAAGCATCAGTTGTGGTGTGCAAGACAGACGATTGCGCTGGTATGGACATGTGGCGAGAATGGATGAGGATAGCTGCGCGAAAATGTGCCACACCCTAGCGGTTGAGGGAACCCGTGGAAGAGGCAGGTCTAAGAAGACCTGGGATGAGGTGGTGAAGCATGACCTCCGAACATTAGGCCTCACCGAGAGAGAGACAGAGATAGGAGCGAGAGAGAGAGAGATAGGAGTAAGAGAGAGAGAGATAGGAGCGAGAGAGAGAGAGGGAGGAGTGAGAGAGTGATAGGAGCGAGAGAGAGAGAGAGAGAGAACCTTTGGAAATATGCTGTGTGTGAGAAGGGATGTAGCCAGCCTACTTACGTGTAACATTCCTTCATTGGACACTAAACTCTGCTTGCGAAGACCTGTTGAGGCAAGTGAAATCGAAATCAAACTAAATTTGTAGGAACACTAAACTCGGCTTGCGAAGACCTGTTGGGGCAAGCAAAAACGAAATCGTGATGGCACCTGTACCAGTGGAGCACTAAGAGCACCGTCCAAGCATGATCGTTGCCAGAGCAGCTGTCTGGCTTCCGTGCCGGTGGCACGTAAATAGCACCAGTGTGAGCGTTACCAACGTCACCTTCCTGGCACTTGTGCCAGTGGCACGTGAAAAACTTTCGAGCGTGATCGTTGCCAGTGCCGATGGACTGGCTCCTGTGCAGGTGGCACGTAAAATACACTATTTCGAGCATGGCCATTGCAAATACCGCCTGACTGGCCTTCGTGCCGGTGGCATGTAAAAGCCCCCACTACACTCTCAGAGTGGTTGGCGTTAGGAAGGGCATCCAAATAAAGAAACTCTGCCAAATCAGATTGGAGCCTGGTGTAGCCACCTGGTCCACCAGTCCTCAGTCAAATCGTCCAACCCATGCTAGCATGGAAAGCAGATGTTAAACGACGATGATGATGATGAATTCAAATTGGAATGTGTGTTGTTTGGCCTGAACTGACAGACCACAAGCCATTTAGTTACTTATTATCCAGAAATCAATACCAACTGTTCAGTTTTTCAAAGTCACACATGAACCATAGATACACTTTTGAGAAAATATTTAGTGGTTTACTGCAAGATATATAAATGGATTTGCGATTGTCAAATAGTTATGAGCTCCCATCTAGTCAAGAAATCATTGCAAAAGAATCATGAAGCTATAGATTGGCTACAATATATTTCACTATGGCCACTATAATTACAATATATTTCGAAATCAAATATTTTATTTATCTGTCTGTTTGTGTATCACTTTATATATATATATATATACATACATACTAGCTTTTAAGCAACTGACCCTGAATGGGAAGATCTACAAACAGATCTCTGACTTGTTTTGGAGAATTTGTTGCAATTGCTTCTTCCAGAGTCATATCTCAATGATGATCATATTCGTCACAAAAAAATCATGTAAAAAGATTGCCAAAAACAATTGCAGTAATGAAAACATTGGAATCCAAAATTTCAGGATTGTGGGTCTGGATTTAGCCTGGAATGTTTTCAATTTACTCACAGCCTGATTCCAAAATGGTATGGGCTACTGCCTCCAGGAGTAAAAGTGTGACACACTGACATTCACATTTATTATACTAGACTATATTAAGGCAACAAGCTGGCAGTATCATTAGCACCCCAGGTGAAATGCTTAGCGATATTTTGTCTGCTGTTAGGTTTGAGCTCGAATTCCGCCAAGATCAACTTTGCTTTTCATCCTTTCAGATTCCATAAAATTAGTACTAGTTATGTACTAGGTTGATGTACTCAACTTAATCCTATCCCCCAAAATTTGAGGCCTTGTGCTTCCAGTAGAAAGGATTTATTAAAGTTGAAAAGTGTGACACACTGACATTCACATTTATTATATTAGATATGTTTAATTTTGGGGAAACTTTATTTCAATTAAAGTGTATTTCATAAGTGTGTGTGTGTGTATATATCTACTACATATGTGGAAAATCGGTATGCGTTTGTTTGTGGCGTTGTTATCTAACTCCTCCTACATCATTTTATTGATTTTGATGAAACTTGACACGTGAATAGAATTCATGTCTGGAAACCTCGTGACATACATAGATTGTTGAAAAAAATCGACAATACGCCCCTGGAAGGGATCTTTATATTTACCTCATATAACTAATCTTTTTTTGAACACCCAAGGGAAATAACCCATAGCATACGCACTATATTTTTTAAACATTCAAGGGAAATAACCCATAGCATCTGCACTTACAGTTGTTAGTTTTTAGCGAAGCGATTAATATTTGATTCTCACGATCACCAGACCTAATTCTGCATTTCACTACTCAGTTTTCAACTGCTAAACCTTATTATTGCACTTTCTTGATGCATGTACACTTTCAATGCCCATAACTCCTATAATTCTGCATTTTTGCAGTTAAAATTTTTCGATGACAATGCATAAATTTTTGATTCCAGAATGTATTTAATAAGTGTGTCCCAATACAATGAACTCGTACTTTGAATACTTATAATTCTTAAAAAATGAAACCAAACTTCTACCCCACATTCAGCTGGGACACCCCATATCACTTATACTTATTTTACAAATCATATTTATTGCTTATTTACAGTTCATACAACATTTTCATGAAATTAATTGAGCCATCGAATTTAGAAATATTTTACAGGTTTCATTGTTTATGTTCGATTACTTTGAATATTGATTTTTTTGTGTGTCCAATTTGTAATTTTTGCAGACAATATCACTTTTATACTTTATTTGATACATGAGTAAAACTCATATCTGGAAACCTCATGACATACTTACTTAGATTGTTGAAAAAAATCTATAGTAAGTATGCAATGGATCCATCTATCTACTACATATTACTAATATTTCATTTAAACTCAAGGGAAATAACCCATACCACCTGCACTTTTTAGCGAAGTGATCAATATTTGATTCTCATGATCAGCCAACCTAATTCTGCATTACACTACTCATTACTATTGCACTTCCTTGATTTGAATTTTAAACCTTAAAGACTTCATTCATACATACTTTTTTGAATGCCCATTACTCCGAAATTCTGCATTTTTACAGTTACACTTTTTCCATGACAGTAGATAAATTTTTTATTCCACAACGTATTTGTAGTGGCTTCATGCAAGCATAGCATGGATTCAATTCTTGATTGCCAAATTTCACTTAACACTTCAACACTTTTCTCATGGTAAAGCAATAGTTTTTCTGTAAATGACAGTAATTATACATTTCCCAGATTCCTTCTCTAAGCAGAATAATGTCTTTGCCACTTGACCCGTCTAGGCCACCAGGGGCTGGAATGGAGATAAATCTCCAACAAAATCATTTGTTCTCAACAATATGTCTAGCCCTTCTGGCTGCTTATCGATAATTATAAAAACAAGAACTCCGTAAGCTAAAGGTAGTTACTGAGAGCGACCATCAGTGAGTATGAATGTTATTATTGCACTTTCTTCATTTCATTCTTAAACATTAAACACTTCATTCATATATTTATTTACATATGCACTACATTTATATATTAACTTTAATAAATTAGCCTTCATAAAGTTCACCTTTAAAATGCCATGACAAGTCAGAGTACTTTCTCACCAACCTCCAAAAATCTCTCCCTCCTCCAGCTGACAGTTTTTTGTACTTTTTCGTGACGGAAAATACACCTTTTGTGGCAGTTATAACGAAATTACTTTCTTATATCAGAGTAATAAGGTGCTTCAATAGAACATCTTTACCCCCGGGGATTACCGAGTACTCCAGCTAGTATATATATATATATATATATATATATATATATATATATATATGTGTGTGTGTGTGTGTGTGTATTAAAGAAAGCAAAAAATAAAACAAAAATAAAAGTTTGTAATACTAACTTCAGGAAACCTGCCAGTCACCTATTCACTTACTGATCTGGTGGACACACTAGTCAAATTGATTACACCCTTGCCAGGAAATGGGAAAGATGGCTACTTATAAATGCCAAAACCTTCCCAGGTGAAGAATGCACCCCCCACAACATAGATTAGTAGTTAGTGACTTCAGGATCAGTGCTAAATGGATACCCAGAAAATGACCAGCATGGAGAAGGGTCTGGAAGCTTGGACAGAGATTTAGAGACATATTACTTGGAGCTTTTGACAAAACAAAAGGGGATATAGCATCACATGATGTGGAAGACAACTGGAGCTTTCCACAGGACAACCTGTTGAGGGTTACGGACCAGACCTGTGGATGGTGCAAAGTCCCCTCTCGACCAAAGATAAGGCGGTGATGGAACAATGTAGTTGACAAGGCCATTAGGGGAAAGAAAGAGGCATGGAAGGACTGGAAGAATGGTGGTGGCAGGAAATTGTATCAGATTGCCAAAAGGGAAGCCAGGAGACAGGTTTACTTAGCCAGAGGAGAAGCAGACGAGAAAAAATTTGACAATGTTCTACGTCGTGAGAACCAAAGACTTGAAGTGTTTTGTGTTGCAAGACAGTGTGTGACGGAGAATCGTGATGTCATAAGAGAGGAATGTGTCCACATGAGATGGCTCTCTTGCTGTCCCTAGTTGTACTTCTATTTCATGTTTGCTGTTATTACCAGTTGTTATGTATTTAAAAGATACACAATATATGTCTGACTATCTCAACACAAACTTGGTAAATGTTTGCATAATAATGTGACCTTATTTTGGAACAATAAATCCCAAATATTAGATATTTATATCAAGAAAAGACACACATATAAAGCCTTCAAATTGGCAGCAATATATTCCAAAATTTATTCCCTTAACTGTTTTGCTTCTTACAACTGATATATCAGTCCACAATGTCATCAAAGAAATAGATTATGTTAAAAATATACATATATAAATTAGTTTTACAAAGAATAATTTTGGATTAATTATCATGCAGAAAAGAAGAAGCAATCAAATTTCTTTGTTCTTTAATCATTAAAGACATGAGTGAGCCATTTCTAATTAATAGCCCAAACAATCATAGTTTTCTTCTTTACACATTTTCAAATCATTTTTGTGAGGTTGCATTAGTGCAGCAGACCTCACTTGAAGACTTCTCAAACAGTTTAAGCCATGCTAATCAAATGAGCAGGAATTATAATCTGATCTTCCCCAAAGTTATTTAAAGATAGGATCTACTTTTGGTGTAAAAAAAGGAACAAAGCATCATCAGTTGCAAGACTTGTGAAGCAATTTTCACTTTTGGCCTTTGAAAATGTAGAGACTTTTGCCATTTGAAAGTTCATAAAGTGACAAAGAAATTAATTGAGAAACTGTTCAGAACACTTAGGAAACTTCTGGTTCTAAAGATTAAAAACAATTTCTTAAAATCATTATTTGCACTTGTTATTTGAAAGTTGAGTTTCTGGACACAGTTTCATAAACTTTATATTTTCATTCCTTATTAAACAGTAGTTCAAATCAAGAACATACAGCTGAATGTTGCAGAATCTTCAAGCTATTTTCAAGTTGTTTTGTAGGCGCAACAGCAGAAGCACTTTCACTGGTCAGCTTTAATATGGGGCAAAGTTTTTAGGTTTATGTGTTTTTATCTTGAGTTTGTTCTGGAAAGAAAATATATAATTTAAGACATCACATTTATTATTAACAGCTACCCCATCCCAATTATTAAAAATTAACCTATTTATTAACAAATATCACATACATTATTAAAAATATAGTACTTATTATCAAAAATCAATCAATGCATTGTTGAAATTTATCCCACTTATTAAGAGCTCATCAACTAAGATATAAAAAAAAACTATATTTTAAAAAATAATAAGGATAAATGAAAGGAACGAAACCATGACAAACGAATGAAAGATGTTTTGAATAAGTGGTAAGATTTTAAATGGGTGATGACATTTCAATGAATAATATTTCAAATGAGTGATGACAAACATATCACTAATTGGTTCTCTTCTACTGTTGGGAATCTCAGTAATATTGTTTTCAAGCCTTTCTTTTACTACAATCTCTGTTTACATCAACAACAACAAAACCCCTCTATGTTTATATATAGATAAAAAGTTCCACAATTACTAATTTTATCTCATTTTGATCTCACACACACATGGACATGCACGCATGCATGTGTGTGCCTAAGCATGCATGCGCATGAATAACACTGTTAAATCTACATCCCAAAGATCCTATTCAGAACCAGAAAATATTTCAGCTCTCATTCTAATATTATAGTGAATATAAAGTGAAGGTTATTGTACTTGATATAGTGAGGAACAGTGAATGGCTGAAAAGGGATGATGAAACCTTGTTGGAGATGTGATGTGTGGGTGTGAGGCAGATACCTGTTTGCTTACATGGCAAGTCAGACCTGAACAACTCTACAATTTGGATCATGGTGATGATCCTGAAATGGACTAAGATCAAATACTAGTCAGTCAATCCAGTAGATGGGGACCTCCTGGAAGGTGGGGGTACTTAAAGCCATTGAGAGAAATGCCCCAAAGTCTTCAACTAATTGTACTTGCACAAGCAAGCTGTTTCTGAGTTTCTAAGATGATGAGAAAAAGAAAGTGATACCTAAAATGACTAATTCTGATGTAGTCAGGGGAGATAACTTCAGTATTTAAATTAATTATAAAAGAATAAATGGAGACTGAGTTTTTTTAGTAATACGGTGACAATTGTGGACATGTTTCAGTGTTATTAAATATCAGCAAAAGCTTAGTTTAACTATTATGTAAGATCTTTCAATGATAACAAAGAGGTATATGGGATTTTAATGAATGAACACTAAATAGCATGAGAAGATTTTCTTCACCCAATTATTCTGTACCAGGGTACATATATCATCATCATCATTATTCATTACCATTCAACATCCAGCTTCCATGATGGCATGGATTAGAGGGTTTAACAGGATCTGAAGAGTTGGAGGATTGCATCATGCTCTAATGTCTACCTGAGGTTCCATGAGCTGCATGGTGACCTCAATAGTATTGGTGAGATGAAAAAAAAAAAAGCACACAATACACACTGTAAAGTCGATGGTGTTATAAAGGGCATCTAACCATAGACACCATGCCAAAACAGATATTAGAGCATGATACAGTACTTGGATCATCAGGTCCTGTCAAAAACCATCCAACCCATGCAAACATGGAACATGGAAATAAGCAATGATGAAACTGTATCAACAGCCCTTTTTTTATCTGTCATAAACATTCTGAAAATCTGTACCTGAAAAGTTCTTCTCCAAGGTACTGGTCCGGAGAAGGTTATTTTGTGGAAGGCAAGCAGTTGTTCATGAGGCATGTCTCCTCTCTTCGTGCCACTGTTGCTGTCCAAAGGAAGGGTAATGCTGACATACCTTATCACAGGTGTTAATGTGTACAACACAGAAAGCTGGAACAGATGCTACAAGTTTTATGATCTGATGCTCTCATGGTTCCACAAATCCACTGACCTGGACAGACACTTTGTTTTTACTCATCTCCATAAGGATGAAGCATTAACCTCAGGAAGGTTTGAACTCAAACAACCAGAACAAATACCAGAAAGCACTCTAATGCCCTACCAGCTCTGCCAATTGGCTATCACTGTCATCCTACATGCTGCAATGGATTGGATGGTTTGACAAGATCCATAAAACAACTGCATCACACTACAATGTCAGTATTGATATGGTTTTTACAGCTGGATACTCTTCCTAACACCAACCACTTTACAGAGTGTATAAGTGCCCTTTTCCATGGTGCCAACATTAGTGATATCACCATGCAGCTTGCAAGTCTAAGAGCCTCATTGACTGAGTGGGGCTAAAAATGAGAGATTAAAGTATGAGAGAAGAGGCTAAAACAGAATTGGTTTCCTACTGGAGAGGAACTGAATGGCTGCTCACATTATAAGAGAAAGGGAGGACATAACTGTGGTGGAGCTGAAAGAGATAAAAATAATGGTCTCGCACACACACACATGCACAAACATTTATATTACTTAAAAACGTTACCACTTCTTTATTTTCTGCTGCTGTAGCTGTTGACCATAAACAAACCATGGAATCTTCCCCTCCAGTAACTAAACTGCTTGTCTGAAATTGAAATGTTAAAAAAAATATTTTAAAAAATGCATTCCAGAAAATCTTGGTTGTATCATTACAAAATAAACATATTTCTAAAACTAATGTTGATGGTAAAAGTTATTTCTGACTAATATAACATTTTGGAATAACTTAATTTTTACTTTTGTGTTTAACATATAAGTTGTGAGATGACAGTCAATGTTTGTTGAGTGTCAGTCTTGAGTGAAGACAAATTACCATTACAATGACAATTCTATTGTTAACTTCATCTTTATAGAATGGATTTATTTTATGTACTTGGGATTGTCACCCTTTTTAAATTTGCTTTCCCCAGCTGAGGGAACCTTTATATGGTCGTGCGATCTGCTAAAAATAGCAGCCAAATTTCCTCCTAATCCCCAAACCTACCATTATGAAAAAAAAAGAAAGATTGATTTAATAATGTGATTCTACATATATTATGAGCTGATATTGAATTAACGTTTTGAGCCCACAAGTATCATTAGCTGGCATGGTGTTGTTTGATTTAATTCCTGGAAGACATAAAAGTGGGTAGCAATATGGTTTGGATTTATGGCTGAAAATTACAATGTTTCTCCTACTTAGTGAGCCCATAAAGGAAAAACCACATGGCTGCCTGATTTTGCATCTACCAGGAGTATAGTTAAAAGAAACCTAGCCCACTAAAGCTTACTGTAGGTTCAAACAATTAAATAACAATGTTTGCAGAAAGGTAAAGATATTGGTGCAACGAGTCTGTAAAATATTAGTGCAGCATATACCATAACACTGTGCCACTACAATGTACCCTTGGCTTCTGTTTATATATAAAAATAGAAAACAAAAAATAAATGTTATTTCATCCATACATATCTACAACTGACACAAGCAGTTACAATTCCTACAATTGTCTGCATTTGCAGATCTAACCAGCATTCAAAATATTCATGAGTTTCATGTAGAAATAATTTCTGACGCTGCACAAATTTTTAAACTAATACAAAACAATAAGTAAATAAAATAGAAAGTTTCTAAAAAAATAGAAAAAAACTCACCAATTTATCCCAATGAAGACAACGAACTATTCCAGTGTGACCGCCATTCAGAGAACTAATTATTTCTACATCTTTCTCTTTTGAGAATTCTAAAATGCTCAGGTTGCCACTAGTTTAAACAAAAATAAAACAGATAATGATAATAATAACAACAATAATAATAATAATGGTTTCAAATTTTGGCACAAGGCCAGCAAGGTATTTTAAGGGAAGTCATTTACATCAACCCCAGTACTCGACTGGTCCATAATTTATCGACCCTGAAAGGATGAAAGGCAACGTCAATCTTGGCAGAATTTGAACTCTGAATGTAAAGACAGACAAAATGCCACTAAGCATGTTGCCCGGCATGCTAACTATTCTGCCAGCTTACCACCTTAATAATAATGGTTTCAAATTCTGCCACAAGGGCAGCAATATTGGAGGAGGGGATGTGTCGCTTACATCAACCCCAGTGTTCAACTGGTGAGATAATACATTTGTGAGCAGCGAGCTGGCAGAATTGTTAGCACACCAGGCGAAATGCTTAGCGGTGTTTCGTCTGCTGCTACGTTCTGAGTTCAAATTCAGCCGAGGTTGACTTTGCTTTTCATCCTTTCGGGGTCAATTAAATAAGTACCAGTTACGCACTGGGGGGGGGGGGGTCAATGTAATCAACTTAATCACTTTGTCTGTCCTTGTTTGTCCCCTCTATGTTTAACCGTTTGTGGGCAATAATGAAATAAATACATTTGTGGGCCAGGAGGTGAAGCGTGTTGGTAAATGATTTTGTTTCAATCAGCCTGGTCTAACTGATCACAGCACTACCAGCAATAGATTACTTCAGTAAACAAAAAAAAAAAAAAAGAAAAAGAAAAAAAATATCCAACCAGCCTATATCAACATGAAAATATAAATACTAACTCTTTTGATACCAACCCACCTGAAACTACCCCTTACTCTATGATGCAAACTTCAGCCCACAAGACTTTCTGAATGGTGTGCCTAACAAAAAATTACATTGATTTCTTTTAGTAACAAGACCTACATGATGATAAGCCATGTCTCGTGTAGCCTGCTTTCCAAGAAAGGTTACCTATACCTGTTTTAAATTAATCTAAATTTCATGTTCCAAAACACCAGTTATTAAATTTTTTAGTATTTTCGAAATGAACTGAAACAAAAGCAGTGTATTTCATCAAGAATACAGTATCAAAAGGATTAATCAAATGAAAAGCTCATAGATAACTTAAAAACAAATTTTGAAAAAATGAAATAATAGACCTTACTTTTTTTGTCCAGCAAGAACCATCCAGTGGTCAGTTTTTTCACTTCCTATATAATCAACAATATATTCAACTTTGTCCTGCAATGCAAAAACAGATATTTTCACATAATTTCTCTTGTATAGTGTACATGATATTCATGTTATATGTTAGGGTAAAGACCCCCTTCAAGCATGACTGATCATGGGATTGCACCTAGAAAGTTCTGCTCCAAGGCACAAGTCCAGGTAAGGTTGTTTATGAAAGACTAGCAGTTGCCCATGCATACCAGCCTCCCCTCTCCACACCACTAATATTCTCCAAGGGAAAGGCAAAGACCAATACATCTTGGCACCAGAGTCATCACAACTCATTTTCACAGATGAGTGAACTTGAAGCAATGTGAAATAAAATACCTTGCTCAAGAACAAAACACACAGCCCGGTCCAAGAATCAAACTCACTACCTTGTGATTGCAAGCCTGATGCTCTAACCACTAAGTCATGCACCTTCATATTTAATGTTAAATTACATTATATTAACCCTTTAGTGTTCACATTATTCTGTCAAAAGTAATACTTATTTATTCATTTTGTTTTGAATTAATCATGTATTATCTTGTAGCTTTGAGATTTTGATGAGGTAACTTAATTTTTACAATGATATTGTAGGGGTGATATGAGAGGCCATATTAAAATTTGGCCAGATATAGCTGGTTTAAAAGCTAGATTTCTTTATCCTAAATAAATTTAAATAGGTCAATTTATTAACTATGACAACAGTTTGTAATTACATCTGTTCATGTCCTTAAATTGAAAAAAATAGGAATCATTATCACCATCATTATTTAATGCCTATTTTCATGCTGGCATGAATAGGACGGTTTGACAGAAGCTGGCAAGCTAGAGGATTATACCAAACTTCAATATCTGTTATATTATGGTTTCTATGGCTTGATGTCCTTCCTAAAACCAGCAACATTACAGAGTGTACAGGGTTTTTTTTTTTACACTTGTAAGGTCATCAAGTAACTTGCAAGACAATAATTAAATAAATTCTTGTTTGTTAAATATCTAAACAAATGTCATAACATTTGGTGGAGATGGGTATATATTCTGTATATATAAAATGCAACAGATGGTGAATACTAATTGTCACATAAATTACTTCAGCAAGAAAGATCAGCAGATGTAAACAGTTTTATCAAACTTAAGAAGATAAAAATACAATGTACTTACCTTCAGTTTCTCTTTCACATCTGTCATTTGATATAAAAGATCGCCCTACAAAATTGGATAGATAAGACAAAAACAAATTATTGTTTTATGACTTTTGTAGGAAGGGTAGAGAAAAATATATGGAAAAGGAGAGAAAGAGAAGGGGAGAGAGGTATGAAAGTTAATACTCGATATAAATGGGTAATGTCTCCATATATGGTTTAATACATATCCTTAATACTACAAGTATTCAATATTGTATATTTTCATATTTGACACCAGTTAATATATCAATGTCTTCAATACTGTGTTTTAATATCTGACATCAGTTACTATGTTAATGTAAATCTTCAATACTATGTTTGTTTCAGCTAACTGAGATTTGAACTCAATCCTGCCAATATCAACTTTGTCTTTCATCTTTTCTGAGTCAATATATTAAGTACCAGTCCAAGGCAGCAACAGACAAGATGCCTGGGATATCTTTGCATTTTAAGTTCCAGCTCTCTGTGATCTGAGCTCAAATTCTCCACTTTACAGGAGTCCTGTCAATAGCAAAGTTATTGTAGAATGCTAGCACTCTGAGTCCAATATAAAATGATTTTACCTATGAAACTCCACTCAACTCAAAAAATTAAATGTAATGGAACAGTTTTAGAGAGAAAAAACAAGAGATTTAATTGGAGAGTAATTTAATGTATAATACATAATAAATCAAAATCGCTGACAGTACCACCTAGTTGGCACTCGTGCCGGTGGAACATTGAAAGCACCATCCGAGTGTGACCGTTGCCAGGGCTGCTGACTAGCTTCCATGCCGGTGGCATGTAAAAAGCACCATTCAAGCGTGATCGTTGCCAGTGTCACCTTACTGGCACATGTGCCGGTGGCATGTGACAAACAACATTCGAGCATGGTCATTGCCAGTGCCGTCAGACTGGCACCCATGCAGGTGGCACGTAAAAAACACCTTTTGAGCATGGTTGTTGCCAGTACCGCCTGACTGGCCCTCGTGCCGATGGCACATAAAAGCACCCACTACACTCTTGGAGTGGTTGGCATTAGGAAGAGCATCCACCTGTAGAAACTCTGCCAAATCAGATTGGAGCCTGGTGCAGCCTTCTGGCTCACCAGTCCTCAATCAAACCATCCAACCCATGCCAGCATGGAAAGCGGATGTTAAACGATGATGATGATGAAGTTATTTGACAGAAAAATGTAAATCTGAATAGAGGATTTACAATGTTTACCTCTGTGGAATCCCATACATGGAATGTATCTACATGAGTTGTACAATATACTTGGTCATACTTAGGAGAACACCAACCAACAAATGCCTGAAAATGAATAGAAAAAAAACATTAATTTTTGGCTAGATTTAAAAGTTTTAATAGTACATCATTGAAATTAGATTGATCATTCCTAACTTTGTAACCAAGTTGTCGTTTAGAACAAGATCAGCACTGAATAAGCAGACAAAGATTTAAAGGTGTTCCAGTAATGAATACTCTTCCTTCCCTTTTTTCTTTTGCAAACATAATATCTCCATATTTCCATTATTCAACAAAACAGTAAGATGTGATTTAGGAATATTTAGCTGCTGTTTCTTACAAGCCAGGTGACCATATAGAGTGTCCCTTGTTGATTTACTGTTTTTTGGTGGCGTCAACAGAAATGAGATCAAAAATATCAATGAGTGTAGTATTATAAGTGGTGATAATATTAATAGAGAAGTGACTCCAGTTAAAGACTATTGACAGATTTCATTTACAAAGTTCTTCTAATTAGCACAAGAATACACACACACACATGAATGCGTGTCTATGAAAATGTTCACAATCAGTGTTGAGCTACTAACAGTGACGTCACTGTTTGTAGCTGGACTGCAAACTGCTGACAAGGTCTGTGCTTTTGAAATTCTCTAGAATGAAAAACCCCTTACTTGAAAAACAGGTAAGGACCACGTTACCTTTGTAGCTGCCAGCATCTGCCATGGTCGCGTCCGCGTGGACGAGCAGGCTCAACAACACAGCACCGGAGATGGAGCACGGTCAGGCAAGCGCAGAGCAGGACGAGATGGGAATAAGCACAAGAGTGCGGAGGAAGGCAAGGAGCCATCAATCAAGTGCAGGTGATGACATGGCAGCGCTGCGGAGAGCAGACCTGGCTGACCAGTGGTATCAACCAAACCATTGCGACCTGCTCAGTGACAACCAACAGGCTGGCGGCCACATCTACACAGACGGACCTGCAGGACAACACCACGCTGGTCACCGACAATGTGTAGACAAGGGAGCCGGAAATCGCTGTGGAAGGAAGGACAACGATGGCGCATGCAGGTGGCAGCATCCACCAGGCAGAGTCCATGGCGCTGCAGTGCAACCAAGAGCAGTAACTTGGCCGACCAGCTCATACCCCTTACAGTAGTCCGGACCCACTTGGGGTGCGATGGTCAACTAGAGTATGGCAATTCTGCTGCCGGCTTCCAGCAATTTACCAGAAGGACTGCATTGCAGTATCAACCACACCATCAAGGTCCGGCTTGCAATTGCGTCAGTGGCGTCCACGCAGTTGGGCATGGGCATGGGCATGCTCAACGACACTGCACCCAGAAGGTGGCGGAGACATGCATGGAAGGAAGTTGCACCGGAGAGAGAGCAAGGCTGGGTTAGCACAGAGCAGGATAAGCAGGAGAGTGCAAAGGAAGGCAAACCATCTGCCAACGATGAGTGCATGCAGGCTGCGATGTTTTCGCTGGGTGGCCTCCGCCAACTGCAGTCGTTGTCACAGTCCAGTCTGGTCAGCAACAGCAGTCAGAGAGGTCCATGGAATTAGAGGAAGGTGTGTGTTTGGGTCGGCGCGAACAGGAACAAGAGAGCAGAGGAAGGTGAGCTACTGAGTTTGTGGTGTCGGCCCAGCAACAGCCTCCAGGCTGGCAGCATCACAATATCGACTGCACGCATGGACGGCTGCCAGCAGCAGTTTCTTCCTTATGTAACAGAGATTACATCTCTTCCATGCGGCTCTACCAAAAAGAAATAAGGTCATACAAATCCTGCCTCATACAGCTCACCATCTAACATATGTTAGCATAGAAAAATAGACATCAAAACGAACAAATCTCTCTCTCTCTAAAATAAATGTCCACCGACTAAAAAAGTTTTATCAGACGATTAAAATATTTAAAAAATTTCTTTTTAAATATTTGAAAAGTTTTTTACTTCCTTCATACAAGTATGTCCAAAGTTCATAAGTAAACAGACTTCCACAGGTCAAATTCACATACATCTTGAAAAAGGTCTTTTACTCCCCTCACACAAGTACGTCCAAAAGTTCTTATTAGGCAGACTTCACAGGTCAAATTCAACATTCACATATAGCTATGACCATTTTGGGAGCTCACTACCGCAGTTTATTTACCCTAAAGTGCATCACAGCAATGACCCCTTCATCAGGATAAACAGGAAACACGCAGAGATCAAAATTTTTTTATGAAAAGCTTATATAATTTAAAAGAAAAACCCATCAGCTGACCGGTCCAAATTTTTCTAAAAAGAACTTTTTCTGAACACTTTGAATAGATTTACTGAGGTAATCCCTTTTTGCAACCATAGGCTTTCGCCCACCTTTTTGAAAGTATATAGAAATGAAAGTAGATGTTATAAATTGTTTAGCATTACTAATTTGATCTGTGAAGTCTGCTTATTATGAACTTTTGGACATACTTGTGTGAGGGGAATAAAAGACTTTTTTCAAGATGTATGTGAATTTGACCTGTGGAAGTCTGTTTACTTATAAACTTTGGACGTACTTGTATGAGGGAAGTAAAAGACTTTTTTTTTAAATATTTTTTAAATATTAAAAAAAAATTTTTTTTAATATTTTAATCGTCTCATAAAACTTTTTTAGTCAGTGGACATTTATTTTATTTTATTTTTACCTTTACTCATTTTATATTTAACTATTAGGTTTTTTGGTAGTTTTTGAATTCTTAGCCATTTATATTTAACTTTTTGATGGGCCGTCCTATTTGTATTTTATTTGATTATATACTTTTACCTTCTGTGATTTTATGTATATGTATTATTTTTTATGTTTGGGAACCATGGTGATTTTTATATGTGATTAAATGTTTGAGGGGTGATGTTGTATATAAAGTCGTTGACCCAAATTTAATGTTTGTTCTATAACCAATGCTTCTTTATTTTTATCTTTGTCTCATTTATATTTGAGCACTTCTTTTGCAGTCCTATAAACCCTTTTGTTTCTATATAAAGAGACAAATATTATTTCTTGTTCTATATATATACATATATATATATATATATATATATATATATATATATATATATATATATATATATATATATATATATATATATATATATATATATATATATATCCAGCCAGCTATGTTATCCACCATGTTCCTAAGAGAGTCATGAGGTAGAGTCCTCAGGCAGCTCTTCCATAATATCCTATCAGAGGTATCCATCACAAGACTTCTGGCCCTTAATCTGGATGCTGTATGGGAGGGAGGAGATTATACTTCCTTGAATCAAATACAGGATGTACCAAGGTTCAACACTAAGTAGCCAACATTTGCACAGATCTTTTCAAACATGGACAAAATGCCACAACTACCTTCCTATTGTCTCCTTCAAACATCGACGTTGGCACAATGAAGGGAAGATCTGGTGAAATTATCGAAATGATGGAGCATCGCCATGTTGATGTGTGTGGTGTGCAAGAAGTGAGACAGAAAGAAGCCTTTGCTAGATTCCTCACTGGGAAGAAACAGAGGTTCAAATTCTTTTGGGTAGGCAGAAGTGATGGAGTGGATGATGTGGGCATAATCTTAGCAGAAAAGTGGGTAGATAAGGTAATTGAGGTAGTCAGAGTATGCAATAATACATATAAATATATAAATATATATAATGACACATATACATACAGCAATAGAACGTGCATTAAGTGCTACAAGTGTCAGGTGGACATTAACAAAATACAGAGAAGCAGGCAAGGAACATTTCCTTTTAAATACACATTGCATCACTTACAATGAGTATTCACTTGTTAAAAAAATCTAACATGGTTTCTAAGGAATATATCATGTATTATTGCAAATATTAATATCATTACATACCACAGAAGAAAGTGAATTCATAGTTAATAGTAGGGAATTCTCCTCTGTATCTTCTGCTAAGTCAAATTTGCAAACCAAGCCATCTGTAGAGCCACTTGCCAATAGATTTTCATTGGTTGGATGAAATGATACCTAAAAGGTGACAATATTGACAATTTAATTTAGAATAAGAAATATTGTAGACATCAGAATTTTTATAAATATTGGGTTATCCTATAAATAATGTGGTTTTTTTCAATTGCAATTTCAATTGGAGGTGGACAGGATAAACTACCTGCATCAACTTGCAAAAGCAGGTAGTAATTTTACCTTGTACTTATTCTTAGTGCAAGATCTGAAGAGTGCAGTTCAATTTCAACAGTTATTTTTTCAAAGATATAATGGAAGTGACAAAGGAGCATATTCAGCATATTTTGCTTTATGAGTTCAATAAAGGAAACAACACAACGGAAAGTGTGAGGAATATTAATGCAGTATATGGGGATTGTACAATAAGCGTTAAACCAGTGTCAATGGTGGTTCCAGAAATTCTGAATCAGAAACTGCAGCCTAGAAGATGAGCCTCGTCCTGGAACATCTGTAGAGCCTGACAAGGATGTCCTGCAAACCCTGGTGGAACAAAATCCCAGCGTAACTATTGAGGAACTAGCAGAGAAACTTAGATTTGGTCATTCAACTATTCATCAACACCTGCATGCCATTGGAAAAGTCAGCAAATTGGGTCAATGGGTTCCGCACGAACTTTTTGAGTCTAATCGTGTACAGAGAGTGAATGTGTAGTCTTCTTTGCAGTCACATCTCAAGAATGAACCTTTTTTGGACTGAATAGTGACTGGTGATGAGAAATGGGTTCTCAATAAAAATGCCAAGAACCGAAGACAGTGGGTTGGGAAAAGAGAAACACCCGCACCCCAGGCTAAAGGCCTTCACTCATGTAAGGTATTGTTATCTGTTTGGTGGGATATGAAAAGTTTAATCCACTTTGAACTTTTAAACTCAAACCAAACGCTAACAAAGGGGGATCTTTAGATTAAAAAAAGAACTTTGTTTATCTTAATTTTGAAAAATAAAAGAAGTATAAAAAAACTGCATTATTTATGGGATGACCTAATATAACAGAAGTTCATTAAATAAGAACATTTTCACTCGTTTCTTAAAAAAGAATCTTTCCCACATTATCAAGTTCAAAGCAGAGTAACAGTAATAGAGTGGTTCAACATTGCAAAAAAAAACCCCTGTGATTAGCTGTTAAATAAACCATTAAAAAATAACTAGTGATTAGGTGTTAAATAAACCCTTAGAAACAACCAGTGATTGACCTGCTGGTAAAATATAACCAACAGTGCTTTGTTCAAAAAGTACCTGATATATAGTAAAATAAAGTCTTCAAGTAACAAGTAAAGAAATGTAAAGATAATGTGAAAAGATGAGAAAAATTGATCATTACAAACCTGTGTTATGTCGTCCATGTGAGAATCTGTGAAATCTGTGAGTAATACATTTTTCCTTCTATCCCTGGAAAATATACAAAATGTTTACATTGAATTGTGGAGCAGTTGAAGGTACACTGTCAAAACCTCTAAATCCCCTTAAAAACTTTCTCAACTTTACTGAAGATTTGTGTGTTTCAGAAGCAGATGTGATGAAATGTAAATGCAGGCGGCATGGCTCTGTGATTAAGAAGCTCACTTTGAAACTGCATGGTTTCAGGATCAGTCCCACTGCACAGCACCTTGGACAAGTGTCTTTACTATGGTACCATGCTGACTAATGCCTAGCATGTGAATTTGGTAGACAGAAACCATGTAGAAGCCCATCAAATGTATGTGCGTCTTTGTGTTTGTTTATTTCCCCTGCCTCACCACTTGACAATTGGTGTAGGTTTGTTTACATCCCTGAAGTGAGTGGTTCAGCATAAGAGATTCATAGAATAAGTACCAGATTTTTAAAAAGTAAGAAGTGGGTTTATTTGTTCAACTAAAAACTTTTAATGCAGGACCCCAGCATGGCTGCAGTCCAATGACTGAGACAAGTAAAAGATAGATAATGTACTACACATGCTCAGCCTGGTATCTCAAACAAACCAAGGAAATAGCAACATAAAAATATTACACAACAACCTCCATATTTAGTTAGAAGTAAAAGATATTGAAGAGATTTAAAAGAACAATATTATTTTTTACCATTTCACTTATTTCAGTCACTGGACTACAGCCATGCTGGGGCACTACCCTGAAGGATTTAGTTGAATAAATCTAGCCCAGTACTTATTTTTTCAAGATTGGTCCTTATTGTATCAATCTCTTTTGGCAAACCACTAGATTAGAGATGTAAACAAACCAACACCAGTTATCAAGCAGTGGGGGGACAAACACAGACACACACACATAAATACATGTATATGTTACTGAGACCTTTGGCAATATGCTGTGCTTGAGAAAACTCGTCAAGCCAAGTGAAATCATAGTTGTGGCTGATGCCAGTGCCATGTAACTGGCACCTGTGCCAGTGGCACTTATAAAGCACTCATTACACTCTTGGAATGGTTGGCGTTAGGAAAGGCATCCAGCCATAGAAACCATGTCAAGTAAGATTGGAACGTGGTGCAGCTTTCCTGCTTACCAGTTTCAGTCAAATCGTCTAACCCATGCCAGCATGGAAAGCAGAATCTAAATGATGAAGATGATGATGATATGTTGTTGAAAACATCTAGAAAAAGGTACTTCTGTTTCACTCACCGAAGTGAATGGAGCTTTGACCAGAAGAAACTGATGACATCAGACATATCAAGGATCATTAGGTGTTTTAACCATCCCATTGGTGGGTCAGCAGAGGAGACCAAATCATTGCTCATCATCTCTTCCTTCCAGCTTAACTCCTTTCTCTTGCACCATAACCAGCAAGAGGCTCTTTCTGCTGCCTCTCCCATCCTATGCATAGCCTCTCTTCACTCTTTTCCTTTCATTCCATATATATATATATATATATATATATATATATTAAAAAAAATTTTTTTTTTAATTGTTTCAGTCATTAGACTGTGGGCATGCTGGAGCACCACTTTAAGGGTTTTCATCATCATCATCATCATCATTTAACGGCCACCTTCCATGCTAGCAGTTGAAGAAATTGACCCCAGGACATATTCTTTGCAAACCTAGTACTTATTCTATTGGTTTTTTTTTGCCAAACTGCTAAGTTACAGGAACATAAACACACCAACATCAGTTGCCAAGTGATGGTGGGGAGACAAAGAAAGACACACACACACATATATATATATATACACAACAGACTGGAGCCTGGCGTAGCCTTGCAGCGTGCCAGCCCAGTCAAACCGTCCAACCCATGCCAGCATGGACAACGGATATCAAATGATGATGATAATGGTAATGAACCAGGCTTCTTTCAGTTTCTGTCTACCAAATCCACTCAGAAGATTTTGATCGGCCCAAGGCTATAGTAGAAAACACTCGCCCGAGGTGCCATGCAGTGGGACTGAACCTGGAACCATATGGTTGGGAAACAAACTTCTTACCACACAGCCATGCCTGCACCTATATATATATATATATATATATATATATATATATATATATATATATATATATATATATATATATATATATATATATATATATATACATACACACATACAATGGGCTCCCACACAGTTTTCATCAACCAAATTTGCTCACAAAGCACTGGGAAACCCAGGGCTATAATTTTCCAAGGGGCAAGGCAGCAGGACTGAACCTGAAACTATGTTACATTAGGAGAGAATTGTAGTTTGCTTGAAGCATTGTGTATTGTTTGCAAAGAATAAAAAGTTTTGAATGGTACAACAATGCACTATAATACAAAAAAATGGACTATATACCTGTTGTAATTTAGTTATCTATAGTCCGATACTTTAATTATTTTCATTTCAACATCCATATTTTTCAGATAGTATAGGCAGAAAGCTTTTTTTAGTCGCTCACTTAAGGATCTCCTTTTTATGTTAACCATTCAGTTTGGAGTAGAGAATAGATTGTTTTGACAATGGAGAAAACTAGAATTTAATTTATATTTTAATGTCTGTTAGAAAGCTGCTACTGCTGCTGCTGGTGAACAGGATTCTAACTGTAAAATCCATTAACAGAGTGCCAGTGGTGAACAGAATTCTAACTGTAAAACCTATTAACAGTGTGCTGCTGGTGAACAGGATTCTAACTGTAAATCCTATTAACAGTGAGCTGCTGATGAACAGGATTCTAACTAAAAGCCATGTAACTGAGAAAAAAAACAAACTAAATAGCACTGAATTTATAAACTAACTGGAAGCACTTAAGTTTTTAATTTGCCCATGAATTTCTTTAATTATCACTTGATAAATTCACAAGAAAGATCATATCCATGAAGATAGCTTACCAAATTTTTAACTCAACTTCTTTCTCAACTGATTCTGTTCCAGCTGCTATCTTGGAATCAGAGCTATTGATATCCAAACATAAAAGACATTTATCACAACCTGAAAATTAAATTTGTATCAAATTAAAATTCCAAAAGCCTATGGCACAGGTAATTATGGTAGCAATAGTAATAAAATTACAACGTATTAGAGACATTGTAGCCATTAAAAACACATACATTCATGTTATGTTAACTGATGGAGATATGAAAAAGCTGCACCTGATCTCAGATACATTGTATCACAGTGAATGGCTACAACAATTCTATCATAATGTAATTAGTTTAATACAAAAATAAATAGCTATAATATTATTCTAAGATATAGTACAATGAATAAAATTGAAAGATAGTACATATTTGATCAGATAATTCACACACTAGTAAACAGTTTACACTGGTTATTAAACTGTTAATCCACAGTTCAAATTGTTACATAAACAGTTAATCCACAGTTCAAGATGTTAATTAGTCATTCTGCAATTCAAACTGTTAATCCCTAGTTTACGCTGTTAATCTACAATTATACAGTTATAGAAACAGTTAATCTAAAAATCAAACTGACATAAGACAGGTAATTAGGCTATCAATTCCTGAACATTGAAATGAAATTCAAGTTGAATGAGAAAATAAATAATAGCACCATCAAAGTTTCTACACTGAGCCTCAATTTAATGACATCATACACTGATTAGTAATTAAGTTAATACTCTTAGTACTACCAACTGTAGATACACAGAATTGATTACTGGATACTGGTATTTACTTTATCAACCCCAAAGAGATAAAAGAAAAATTAAGCCAACCCCAGCTGAAAGAGAATTGAGAATAATAGGATAGCAAGTATAACATAACAATAGGAAGATGTGAACAAATACAATGTTTGAAATATCAAATAGCTAACTAGAAAGATGCAAAGAGAAACCAACAATACTAAGTCATGGTCTAATATCATTCTGAGTCTTTTGGAAAGCATGGGAGTCAACTTTGAACCTGTTCGAGCCTTAAAAGACTTCATCAGTGAATTATAGTGCCCACAGTACTTGCCAAGCACGGTATTGAGAGAACACTAAGTAAATGTACAAGAAGTATACTTGTTGAAGAAGAGTAAGTTTGACGTCCCACTATCTTCAATATCTCCATCAGCCCCAGTCAATGATAAATAATAAAGTTATAAATTACCAGTGAATTCTTGAGCAGGTTTTTTGAAATCTGTCCGTATGTCCCAACACCTGGAAAAAAAGTGGTCATTAGTGCTTGATATTAAGTACTAGATTTACATTTATGTATTAGAGTCTAACACTGTTAATGTAAATATTGCTATACATTATAGTAAATGTTTAATGTTATCATACATTATAATCACCAACTTGAGGGAGAAAAAAAGAAACAAAGTCTACTGCCAGGATGTGAATTTGGCAGACTGGTGAATGGCTGACACTCTGGATTCAGTCTATAATCATAGTGCTTCCCATAAAAGGCAATCTCCATTTATGCCAGAATAACTGAACTGTCAGCAAGATCAATCAAGCAAGCAACATAATGCTCAGCATCATATTGAAAATACTGAGATTGGAGACAGAAGATATTACAGTCAAGGAGCAAGTTGGCTTACATAAAAATAAAAGCAGTACTGAAGGGATTTTGAACCTCCACACCATCTGCAAGAAATACTTTTGACAACAGAGAGAATTCATATGTTTTCATAGACTTCAGGAGGATATTAGATAGAATCTGCAATGATGTTTTGTGGACCACCATAAAGAAATTTAACACAGAGCAAAAGCTGATTTATACTATTCAAAAGCTTTGCACCAAAGCAACATGGTGTACTTGTACAAGTTCCTTGTCTTTCCACATTTTTTCCTGCAAACACTGAGATCAGACATCAGTCACACAATGTTGTTGTTCTTACCAATCTGGGATGGTGATGGGCACAGTCCCTCATCTCCTGGCTAACTTATATAAAACAACTATCTGAGGAGTGGGGCAGAGAGAGAGAGAGAGAGAGAAAACAAAAGTATGATGAGAATATTATAGACAAAATAAAACTATGTACAAAGACTTGGAAGCCTACAAGAAAAACTTACTGTCTACAAATCTATTTACTAATAGCATGCATAAATGTCAATTTCTTTAATTATAAAAGCAAATGTTGAGTTTACCTGATCGTCCCATCCCAAGATGAAGAAAATAATAGATGTGTGTCATTGTGGGCAAATTTTATCCCTGATATAACATTGTTGTGTGCTAAAATACAGTGAAAATCACAAAATTGAAAAAGTAAAAACAATAAATGACAATAAAGGTTGTATTTTGATTGTCATTCAACATACATATTCAATTCATTAATGCATCTGGATTAATTTAGATAACACATAATTACATACAGACAATTAGAAGTAGATAATTATATACAGATAATTACTTATAGATAATAGATAATTACAAACAATAAATAATTCTTATTGCATAATTTTCTGGTTGTTTTTGTATATTAATCGATTAATCATGCTTATTACACCCAAGATATCGACATTTTTGTGTGATTAAGAAGTTTACTCTGTAACCACATGGTTTTGTGATCAATCATGCTGAACATTCACTTGGATAAGTGTCTGCTATCATATCTCCAGTTGATTGATTCCTTGTGAGTGAAACTTAGTAGAGGGGAGCTAAGAGAAATCTACTGTGTATGCATATGTATATGTGTGTCTTCTGTCTTTTACCTTTTACTTTTTTCAGTCATTTGACAGGACAGCAACCATACTGAGGCATTGCCTTGAAGGATTTTAGTTGAATGAATTCCACCCCAGTACTTTATCTTTTAAGCCTGGTACCTATTCTACTGTTCTCTTTTGTAGAACTGCTTGGTTACAAGAGCATAAACAATGCAATACCAGTAGTCACATGGTGGTGACACACACACACATACCAGCTTCTTTCAGTTTCTGTCTACCAAATACACTCACAAAGCTTTGGTCAGCTGGTACTATAGAAAAAGACACTTGCCCTAAGTGCCACACAGTGGAACTGAACCTGAAACAAAGTGGTTAGAAAACAAATTTCTTACTATACAGCCACACATGCACAGGCATGGCTGTGTGGTTGACAAGTTTACTTCCTAATCACATTGTTTCAGATTCTGTCCCCTTGTGCAACACCTTGGACAAGTGGTGTGTGTGTGAGTACATGTATATGTATGTATGTGCACATGTGTATGTGTTTACGTGAGAGCTCATTTATTCAAATATAGCTATTGTTAGTTCTTCTGCCTATAACTTGTCCATTTGCATCAAGACTTTTGAAGCAATGTGGAATAAGAGATCTCTTGGAAAACCACTAAGGGTTAGTGTCAGAAAAGGCATTCAGCTGTAAATCAATGCCTCAGTACCATATTTGTCTAACCTGCAGACTTTCATCTTGTGGTCCGCATGATACTTTCTTGAAATGGGTTTATTTAAACAAATATTTTTAAAATGTCATCAAAAATTAAAGATTGTAATGAAAAGTAAAAAAGAAAGATACTACTATTTTTGCAATGGTAATATATCATGTTGAATCAATGATCATTCATTCATCTTTGTAATAATAGCATGAGAAAGCAAAATGCTTTCAATTCTGTCAGTATACAAGCGGCCCTCAAAAAACTTTTTGTGATTAAAGTGGCCCGCAGTGTAATTCGAGTCGGTCAGGCCTAGCCTAACCCATGCTAGCTTGGAAAAATGGGCATAAAACATACAAATGTATGTTCATATATTTCAGTCATGTATATCAGTAGCAAAAAAAAAAAAACAATACAGAAGTGCTTTTGAACAAATGCTTTATGGTATTTGTTCCACCCAAGTGGAACAGATGCTTCCTTACCATTTTCACAATTGTAAATAGTAAACATATGATTAGCCAGTTAGAAACTTGTAATGAAGAACATTGCTGTTCACAATATATGTTATAAAACAAATTAATAAAAATAAATAAATAAAAAATTTGTCTTTATCACCATCAATTTGTTGCAGTGTAGCCATATTGTGTCTGGCATGTAAGCGAATGTTATAACTGCTGCTACTACATGCCAGCAGTCGGTCGTCAGTTGCAGAATTAGGAGTGTCAGCACTAAAAAATATCAGAAATATTATTTCATAGTATTAAAATTATCAGATAAAATTTCATTTTAACCAATATTTATCTTTGTAAATTTGAAATCATAAAAAAATTTGTAAACAGTTAACACAATTATATAATGTAAAATGTGACATTGCTTTTAAGTAAACTATCTTAAAACAAATGATAGTGACATCATTATTGTGGCCAGTAACTGAAACCATCACATTGGGCAGCACCCTGTTGGATTCCAGGAGGTGCATGAGTGCATGGAGGTTACAGCATTGGTGCCTTACATATATATATATATATATATATATATATATATATATATATATATATATATATATATATATATGTATGTATATGTATATATACATATATAAACACAAGTTGTCTGTTTGTGTCAAGTTTCCATCTATACCTGTTAACGAATTTTTGTGAAGCTTTGCAAACATGTTAAAGTAACATCTAGTTTGTTACTAGGCTTACTGAAGTTTAATAAAAATCTATAATTGGATGGCTAGGGCCACTAGAAGAGGTCCACATATATAACCAATATATTTTCTTTTAACAGCCGAGGGAAATAACCCATTCATTTTCCATAGATCACCCTAAACACTACCAAGCTCAAAGAGATGGAAATTGACAACAGATGGATCATGCCCTACAACCCATTGTTGTCTAAAACATTGGAGGCCCATGTTAATGCTGAGTCATGCAACTCAATAAAAAGTTTTAAATATGTTTGTAAATACATCAATAAGGGCTCAGATATGGCAGTTTGGGGACTTGAACAGGAGGGCAGGCAAGCAGATGAAATTCAGCAAAATAAGTTGGGCAGGTATATTTCCTCTAAAGAGGGCTTTGAAATCCACGAGCAGCATCCAACAGTGGTGAATCTATCTGTACATCTTGAAAATGGCAAGTGTGTATATTTAACACAAGACAATGTTCGAAATGTAGTTCTGAATCCACTTTCTTCAAATTATGCCAATGTGATCTGTTTGCCTGAACATTGTTGTATGTTGAGATTCCCGTGTACTATACCTGAGCACACAATACATGGAACAGATGCAAGCAAGGAGCATGCATTGAGGGCTGGGAAGAAAATGTTGTCTTCATAAGTGAGGCCATCAGGCCGGTGTACACTGTGCACCCTAATCAGCAGGAGTGCTTCTTTCAGCATCTACTGCTGCACATTTTCAGACCTTTGAAGACATAATGGGAAAGTCTGCACAACCTACAGAGAAGCCTGCACCAAACATGGACAACTGGGACTAGACACTGAAGGAGGCAGCAGCCAGCAGAGCACCAAGTCAACTGTGTCAGCTATTTTCTATCATGTTGATGACATGTGGCTTGGCTGAACCTCTCAAGCTTTGGGCGACCCACCAAACAAGCATGGCAGAGGACATTCTACAAAGGATTCAAAGGCAAACCTCGGTGGAAATTGCCACGTTCAATAACGCCATTTACAATGAGGTGTTACTTGACCTGGAAATCCAAGTGCAAGCTATGTGAGGTCAAGACATTGCCACATTCGATCTGCCACAACCAGAGCAGGCACCAAACAATTTCACAATTGAGTACCTGTGAGAAATCAGCTATGACATCGAGGAAATGACAGCGTATATAGCTGATAATGAAGATGTAGTAACGCCTGCGCATGCGTAGTCTTACGCATGCATAGAATTAAACAAGCAAGCATTTCCCGCTCAATTCATTCTCTTTCTAGCTGGCCAGCGATTGAGCATGGACGTGTGTTTAAAGCTGTCTCTACATCTTTCGGTCTTATACTCGACAGCTCATTATTCTCACCTCTAAAGATGTATAACTAAAGATATGTATGTTTACCACCTAAATAAATGTTGTTTAAGTTGTTTAGTCTGGAGTTCAGCGTTCCGTCTATTTCTTTAATTTTATAGTAGAAAGTCAGGTATACAATCTAAAGATGTATAACCCACTTTCTACTAAAAAGACAAACTGATGGAGGGCCAACTGGGTGTTTATAAAACCATTATTTCAAGCACTGAAAGTGAAAGAGGAGGTCTTTTCTTTCTGGATGCTCCAGGTGGAACTGGCAAGACATTTGTCATCAATTTTCTTCTGGCTAAATTGCGCCAAATGAAACATATTACCAAAGCAGTGGCATCAAGTGGAATAGCTGCAACTCTGCTAAGTGGTAGTTGCACAGCTCATTCCTGTTTCAAACTCCCTTTGGACCTGTCCAAGAAGGAGAAGGCAAACAGCAACATCAGTCGTGGTTCTATAAAAGGCAAACTCCTGGGTGAATGCAGGTTGATCATCTGGGATGAGGTGACAGTGAGCCATAAGGTTTCCTTTGGAGCTCTTGACATGGCCCTTCAGGATCTGAAACATATCACCATGCTGATGGGAGATGCCACAGTCTTGCTTGCAGCAGACTTTAGACAAACCCTTCCCGTGGTTCCAAAGGCGACAAGAGCTGATGAGGTAAATGCCAGCATAAAGTCCTCCTACCTATGGAGCAGTGTGCAAAAGCTGAGACTCACAACCAACATGTGACTGCAGATCAGTACTGATGATGCAGACAGAACCTTTTCAAAGCAACTGTTGGACGTCAGTAATGGCACTTCGGTTGGCGAGAAGGAAGGCCGAGTAAGCTTGCCTTTTGGACGTAAGGTATCTGATTTAAAGGAACTGTGTCTGGATGGATGGATAAATGGATATATATATTTATAAAGGTTAGTTACAGATTACCTCAATGACAAATGACAGTGACTATTTCATTATTGTGGCTGGTGACTTCAATAGATATGTTGGATTGCACCCTGATGGATTCCAGGAACACATGGGGGTTACAGCTTTGGTACTAGAAATGAAGAAGGAACAAGGTTGCTGGAACTCTGTGATGCAAATCACTTGAACTGTAACACTAACTTCAGTAAACCAGCCAGTCACCTGATCCCCAATCAATCTGGTGACCATACATGCCAGATTCACTACATTCTCACCAGAAAGCAGGATACACATGCTTATAAATGCAAATTCTCCTAAGTGAAGAATGTACAACCCAACATAGATCAGTGATTAGTGAGTTCAGACTTTGAGATAAAATGAGAAAGAAACCAGTCTGAGAACAAAAGATAGGGAAGTTCAAAGACCCGGCAAACTGTGATACGGCTATGGAAAAGTAAGGCAGGCAGAGCTATAGAAGCAAAAAGACAGGCTTGGACAGACTAGAGACAGAAGAGAATTATACCAGCTAACAGGTTTACAGAGCAAAAGAAGAAGCAAAAAGTATGAGGTTTGCCAACATTCTACAGTGGCGTAGGAGTGGCTGTGTGGTAAGTGGCTTGCTTACGAACCACATGGTTCCGGGTTCATTCCCACTGTGTAGCACTTTGGGCAAGTGTCTTCTACTATAGCCTCGGGCAAAAAAAGCCTTGTAAGTGGATTTGGTAGACGGAAACTGAAAGAAGCCCATCGTATATATATATATATATATATATATATATATATGTATGTGTGTCTGTGTTTGTCCCCCCAGCATCGCTTGACAACCGATGGTGGTGTGTTTACGTCCCCGTAACTTAGCGGTTCAGCAAAAGAGATCGATAGAATAAGTACTAAGCTTCCAAAGAATAAGTCCTGGGGCCGATTTGCTCAACTAAAAGGCAGTGATCCAGCATGACCGCAGTCAAGTGACTGAAACAAGTAAAAGAGTAAAAGAGAGTGAGAGAATAAGATGCATGAGATACTAAATTGCAAGACAACGAATCAAAGAAAACAATCGAGATGTGGATGAGAAGCATGTGTATGGATGGATAATGGTACACTTGCACTTATTGAGAAAGAAGTATGTATGACAAAGTGCAAATGAGTTGAGATAAATATTTGGCATAAGAGGAATTAGATGTAGCATGCAAGAGAGAAGACTGCACTGGTTTGGTCATGTGATGCATATGGAATATGTGAAAAAGGGAGACTCAGGAAGGTATGGGACAAAGCAGCAAAGGCTGAGCTCAAGATGTTGAGCCCCACAGAGGTGATGACAAAGAACTGAAATGATCAATGATTTATAATGATGAAGACACACCCATCACAGCTGAAGTGAGGTCCTAGAAGCACTATGTTTATGCCTCAACACATATACCATACCTTACACGTTTCATACCTTTACAAATTAAATCTGGAAACACCAACTTACCTTTGTTGAATATCCATATGAAGAATGTATTCTTCTTCCACAGGTTTTAAAGATATGGCAGCCTTTTCACAAAAGTTTAATTTTCGCATCATATCTTCCATAGACTCCATCATGAAAATCTTCAATTACAACACACTAATAGAAAAACACAAGAAATACATCATGTAAATATTCTCTTTAGGAACCAACTGTTAAATTAGATTTAGTGGTAAAAATGGAATTAAGAACTAAATTGGTTAAATTGCAAAGTATTTATATATTTAAATAATCTTTTTACTTCTTTTAGTCATTACACCATGGCCATGCCGGGGTACTGCTTTCAAGAGGGAGGACTTTCGGAAAATTCTCAAGATCTAAATTTTTCTTCGTTATATTCCGAAATCACATTCCACTTTCTACAGATACCCTAGCGTAGTACTACAGTACGTAGTGCTTATTTCTACCCACTTTCAATAATTTTTAGTATTTTGGCTTCAATTTTGTTTCATTTTCAATTATTTTTACACTTTTTTAACCCTTAGTCATTATTCTCATTCACTCATTATTACTTTCGCTCTCTCTCTCTATCTTATATATAGAGAGATAGATATATATTATATATATACATATATTATATACATACATATGGGATCTTTCTGATTTGGTGGATGCCACTTGTTTTCTTAATGAAACACTTTCAAACTTGGGACAGTGGTAGAATGTATCATATAAAACATCTTTTACTCTTAGTGTTATTGAGAAAATTTTATCTTTTTAAAGTTATTTCGTGTTAAAATTGTCATATTTCGGTAATTTCAACCAATCACTGACATCTATTGAGGTGAAAACAATTACTGCTGTGAATTGTCAACAAAACATTGTGCGGTGTAATGGGATCTTTTACTTTGAATAAAATTAGTGCCGTTGTTTGTCAACAACAACTATCGGTGGTACTGTTATTTATGACATCGTTCGTGCATTTGTACTGGTTTTAGCTTTAGGGTTTTAGGGTTAGGGTTCGGGTTTTAGAGTTAGGGTTATGAGTATTTTTGCCAAATTTGGTGAAAAATTTGTGGTGGTGTATGGAACAGATTTTCACCAAATTTGGCAAAAATACTCATAACCCTAACTCTAACTCTAAAACCCGAACCCTAACCTTAAAGCTAAAACCAGTACAAATGCACAAACGATGTCATAAATAACAGTACCGCCGATAGTTGTTGTTGACAAACAACAGCACTAATTTTATTCAAGGGAAAAGATCCCATTACACCGCTAGAACGTGTTGTTTACATTCCACAGCAGTAATTGTTTTCACCTCAATAGACGTCAGTGATTGGTTGAAATTACAGAAATACGACAACATTTAACATGAAATAACTTCGAATATAAAAATTTTTCTGTTCTATAAGACAAAATATACAAGTATACGAAGTTTTAGTGTTTCGGTAGAAAACACACTAAATAAAACATAAATAAAAAATGGTGCCCGCCAAATCAGAAAGATCCTACATATGTATATATCATCATCCCGGCCCATCAGGAATCACTGCAGAGATGCTCAAAATATCTGGCAGTGTTGGCTATAGCCTAGTCACCCGTATTACGAACCAGGTGATACACGAAGGAGTCATACCCTATGACTGGTGTAGCAGCATCATAGTCAACTGCTACAAAGGTAAAGGGGACGCTTTAGATACAAATAATTACAGAGGCATCAAGCTGTTAGATCAGGTTATGAAAGTTACAGAGAGGGTCATAGCCCAACTAATTAGGGAGCGAATCAATTTAGATGAGATGCAGTTTGGGTTCGTGCCAGGTAAAAGCACTACTGATGCCTTATTTCTAGTGAGACAGTTGCAAGAGAAATACCTAGCCAAGGATAAACCTCTGTACCTGGCTTTCGTTGACATGGAGAAAGCCTTTGACAGGGTCCCCCGATCCCTTATCTGGTGGTCAATGAGGAAACTTGGGATAGAAGAATGGCTAGTGAGAGCTGTGCGAGCCATGTACAGAGATGCGGCCAGTAAGGTGAGGGTTGGAAATGAGTACAGCAATGAATTCCGGGTAGAGGTAGGGGTCCACCAAGGTTCCGTCCTCAGCCCCCTATTATTTACCATAGTCCTCCAGGCAATCACAGAGGAGTTCAAGACAGGTTGCCCCTGGGAGCTCCTCTATGCTGATGACCTTGCCCTAATTGCGGAGTCACTATCAGAACTAGAGGAGAAGTTTCAGGTGTGGAAGCAAGGTCTAGAATTGAAGGGCCTTAGAGTCAACCTAGCTAAAACCAAAATCCTAATAAGTAGGAAGGTAGATAAAACACAAACCCCTTCAGGTAGATGGCCCTGCTCAGTATGTAGAAAAGGAGTAGGTAGTAACTCTATAAGATGTACCCGGTGCAAGCTATGGACACATAAGAGGTGCAGCAACATCAAAGGCAGGTTAACTAGCAAGTTAGTTTTTGTTTGTGGCAGATGTTCAGGTGCAATAAAGACTGTAAACAAACAGGAAACAACTTCTATCTCATTCCAGGGTGAAAAACTAGAGGTAGTCGATAGCTTCCGCTATCTGGGCGACCAAGTTAGTAGTGGGGGTGGGTGCGCTGAAAGTGTAGCTGCTAGAATAAGAATAGCCTGGGCAAAGTTTAGAGAGCTCTTACCCCTGCTGGCGACAAAGGGACTCTCACTCAGAGTAAAAGGCAGACTGTATGACGCATGCGTACGAACAACCATGCTACATGGCAGTGAAACATGGGCTGTAACTGCTGAGGACATACGTAAGCTCGCAAGGAATGAAGCCAGTATGCTCCGTTGGATGTGTAATGTCAATGTGAATACCCGTCAGAGTGTAAGTATCTTGAGAGAAAAGCTGAACATTAGAAGCATCAGTTGTGGCGTGCAAGAGAGACGATTGCGCTGGTATGGACATGTGGTGAGAATGGAGGAGGATAGCTGCGTGAAAAAGTGCCACACCCTAACAGTTGAGGGAACCCGTGGAAGAGGTAGGCCCAGGAAGACCTGGGCTGAGGTGGTGAGGCAAGACCTTCGTACATTGGGCCTCACCGAGGCGATGACTACGGACCGAGACCTTTGGAAATGGGCTGTGCGTGAGAAGACCCGGCAAGCCAAGTAAGATCGTTGCCAGTGCCCCTGGACTGGTTCTTGTGCGGGTGGCACATGAGATGCACCATTTTGAGCGTGGCCGTTGCCAGTACCGCCTGACTGGCTCCTGTAGGATTTTCGAGCGAGATCGTTGCCAGTGCCCCTGGACTGGCTTGTGCGGGTGGCACATAAAAGACACCATTTCGAGCGTGGCCGTTTTCGTGCGGGTGACACGTAAAAGCACCCACTACACTCTCTGAGTGGTTGGCGTTAGGAAGGGCATCCAGCTGTAGAAACTCTGCCAAATCAGACTGGAGCCTGGTGTTGCCATCCGGTTTCACCAGTCCTCAGTCAAATCGTCCAACCCATGCTAGCATGGAAAGCGGACGTTAAACGATGATGATGATGATGATGATGATCATCATCATCGTTTAACGTCCGCTTTCCATGCTAGCATGGGTTGGACGATTTGACTGAGGACTGGTGAAATCGGATGGCAACACCAGGCTCCAATCTAATTTGGCAGAGTTTCTACAGCTGGATGCCCTTCCTAACGCCAACCACTCAGAGAGTGTAGTGGGTGCTTTTACGTGTCACCCGCACGAAGGCCAGTCAGGCGGTACTGGCAACGGCCACGCTCAAAATGGTGTCTTTTATGTGCCACCCGCACAAGAGCCAGTCCAGGGGCACTGGCAACGATCACGCTCGAAAATCCTACGAAGGCCAGTCAGGCGGTACTGGCAACGGCCACGCTCAAAATGGTGCATCTTATGTGCCACCCGCACAAGAGCCAGTCCAGGGGCACTGGCAACGATCTCACTTGGCTTGCCGGGTCTTCTCACGCACAGCACATTTCCAAAGGTCCTGGTCAGTAGTCATCGCTTCGGTGAGGCCCAATGTTTGAAGGTCTTGCCTCACCACCTCAGCTCAGGACTTCCTCAGCCTACCTCTTCCACGGGTTCCCTCAACTGTTAGGGTGTGGCACTTTTTCACGCAGCTATCCTCATCTATTCTCACCACATGTCCATACCAGAGCAATCGTCTCTCTTGCACACTACAACTGATGCTTCTTATGTTCAGCTTTTTTCTCAAGATACTTACACTCTGACGGGTATGCACACTGACATTACACATCCAACCGAGCATACTGGCTTCATTCCTTGTGAGCTTACGCATGTCCTCAGCAGTTACAGCCCATGTTTCACTGCCATGTAGCATGGCTGTTCGTACACATGCGTCATACAGTCTGCCTTTTACTCTGAGTAAGAGTCCCTTTGTCACTAGCAGAGGTAAGAGCTCTCTAAACTTTGCCCAGGCTATTCTTATTCTAGCAGCTACACTTTCAGCGCACCCACCCCCACTACTAACTTGGTCACCCAGATAGCGGAAGCTATCGACTACCTCTAGTTTTTCTCCCTGGAACGAGATAGAAATTGTTTCCTGTTTGTTCACAGTGTTTATTGCACCTGAACATCTGCTACATACAAAAACTAACTTCCTAGTTAACCTGCCTTTGATATTGCTGTACCTCTTATGTGTCCATAGCTTGCACCGGGTACATCTTATAGAGTTACTACCTACTCCTTTTCTACATACTGAGCAGGGCCATCTACCTGAAGGGGTTTGTGTTTTATCTACCTTCCTACTTATTAGGATTTTGGTTTTAGCTAGGTTGACTCTAAGGCCCTTTGATTCTAGTCCTTGCTTCCACACCTATACACATATATACATACACACACACATATATATATATATATATATATATATATATATATATATACATACAGTTATGAAGGAAAAACTTGGATCTTGTGAATTTTCGGAAGTTCTCTCCCCACAAATTATTTTATAACTGTAATGTATGCCGTTTCAAAAGTATTTATATAAAATTTCATTGAAAAAAACCCCATTTTCCTAAAAGTTATGAAGGAAAAACTCAGATTTTGTGAATCTTCCGAAGTCCTCTCCCCATCCCCTTGGAAAAGATTTTCCCCACAAATTTCGGTCCAGACGGACTATATGTAATCTGAACCTTTCCCCCCTTATCTTATTTATTTTTTTTACGGAATCCCACGTTTTAGGCTATGGAGATTCCGATTCTGAAAAATTTTTTTCAAAAATCTCAATTTAAAAATTTCGATTACCCCCCCCCCCCGGTTTTTATATAGATCCACAGGGTAAACCTAACCCTAACACTAGTTTTGTGAGATTTGGCTGTTATTTCTAGCATGTAAATAGCCTGCTTGGTGGGGGGGGGGGATTGAAATTTTTCAAACAATTTTTTTTCAGAATCATAATCTCCGTATTTTTTTACGCATTTCTAAAAAAAAAAATTTCCGGAAAATATTTTTAAATGAGGAAAGGGGGTGGGAATCGAAATTTTGAATTTGAGATTTTTGAAAATTTTTTTTCAGAATCGGAATCTCCATAGCCTAAAACGTGGGATTCCGTAAAAAAAAAAAAAAAATAAGAGGGGGAAAGGTTCAGATTACATATAGTCCGTCTCCGCCCAAATTTCTTTATAATCGTAATGTATGCAGTTTGAATGGTATTTCTATAAAATTTCATTGAAAAAAACCCATTTTCCTAAAAGTTATGAGGAAAAAACTCGGATCTTGTGAATTTTCCGAAGTACTCTCACCACCCTCCCGTTTTTTTTTGTGCGCATTTTCTTCTTTTTTTTAAAAAAAAATTCATTTTTCAACGAGAGGTGCGATTCTGCATTAGCTCCCATTTACCTGAAAGTTATGAGGGAAAAATCGGATCTTCTCAATTTTCCGAAAATTCTCTCCCCACCGCATGTTCGTTTACGCACATTTTTTTTTTCATATTCGTTTTCTACACATTTCTTTACACCTAGGAGGCTGGTTTTGTTAACGGGTCTTAAACTTTATATTGAACACAAAAGGCGGGATGAACACTTCTGTAGTTACGCGAATATATTCATATGTAAACAAAAATCTTCGGTACAACGGAAGCAACAACATGGTAACGACAGGAGTATGCTTTTGCTTCGTTGGCAAAGTTTGGCCGAATAGTTTTGAAGTTCGCTTCGCACCCACGTGGTCTCGGGTACGATCCCACCGGGTAGCATCTTGAGCATTTTTTTTTTCTTTCTGGTGACACTTTTGCTAATAGTAACGAAAGAATGCCTGGTTTCGAAGTCCTCTCCTCACCCTCCCGTTGCTTTGCGTGCATTTTTTTTTCATATTCGTTTCCTATACATTGTTTAACACCCATTCCAGTATATTTTTTGGATTTTCATTTCCGGGTCAAGATGTAAACATTAACCGAATGCCTTTTTTGGTGGACATTGGAATTAGACACTGAGGGAAAATGGCTGTAACTATATGTCACGGTCATGCGATTCCCCCTAAAAAAAAATTTTGGACCCCCCCCCACACACACACACGGGGGGGGGGGTTCTTGGCGATTTTCATTTTTGACATTGTGTTCTACATGTCACGCTTTTTACCAGAGAACATATATTCGAAAACGAACAATACAAAATAAAATAAAAATAGAAAGCCTGTAACAAAATTCGAAAGCAATTCCGATACTGAAAAAAAATTGTTTGAAAAATTTCAATTCCCCCCCCCCACCAAGCAGGCTATTTACATGCTAGAAATAACAGCCAAATCTGGTTAGGGTTAGGTTTACCCTAACCCTAACCCTAACCCCGTTTGCCAAAGCGCATTTTTTCCTTCATATTTATTTCATATAAGGTGCACTTCAACTACTACACTATTTTTTTTTCACTTTTTCCACCGGGTGCGGATCTATATAAAAACCGGAGGGGGGGGAATCGAAATTTTGAATTTGAGATTTTTGAAAATTTTTTTTTCAGAATCGGAATCTCCATAGCCTAAAACGTGGGATTCCGTTAAAAAAATAAATAAATAAGGGGGGGAAGGTTCAGATTACATATAGTCCATCTGGACCAATGCAAGATTTGGATTGTCCGCGTTTAGCTGTTATTTCTAGCATATCAAGTTTCGTGGTGGGGACTCCACATGTGATCCTTTTACTGTTTCAATACAAATGTAAGCCGTTCATTTTCACATCTAAGTTGCGAGAAGGCTATTCGTACGACCTGGACATGTAGAACACGATGTCAAAAATGAAAATCGCCAAAAAAAAAAAAAAAAAATCACCCTACCCCCCCGTGTGGGGGGAGGGGGTCCAAAATTAAAAAATAAAAAAGTTACAGCCATTTTCCCTCAGTGTCTAATTCCAATGTCCACCCCTTTTTTTTTTTATACATGAAAGCTATATAAAAGACCGTTTACAGCGTTGACAGGTATGTACTGAATCGGCCTGGGAATTATGTTAAGGAAACACGTGTCGAATGGAATGTACAGCCATTTACCCGTTAGTTCAGAAGCAGATCGAACAACTGAATCTTTGTCGAACGACAAAGGTATATATTTATATATGGTGACTATTAAATATTACCAATTAGATAATACTACGATAATTACTAAAGTTTAATTACACTATAAGAATATTAATAAGACAACAAAAATAATTAACAGGGAGAGAATTATTGGAGAATTGATGATAAACAAAACAGAGAATGCAAGAAAGAGAAGTAAATTGAAAGGATCAGATGAGAGAGCATTTCTAAGTAATAATGTTAGATTGCACTGGATTAAAGGATCTTTATTATAAGAGATAACTAGAAGTTAATGATTGATACATGTTTATAAGTTGCATTTTTAATCTTAAGTCATCACGTGGAACTAATTACAGCCATAATCAAGTAACGCTCGCTGAATTTTTGTGTTTTCTACATTGATATAAAATTACATTTTCAATGACTTTTAATCTAAATATATTAGATAGATGAAATAATAGCAAAAAAAAATTACCTTCGTCAATTCTGATCAGCAAAAAAAAACAGAAGAATCTAAAGAATCTATATGTTTCGTTCACAACTCTATCGACCGGTGTAACACAAACTCATATTCCTATTCCGATAAACGACTGCAATGAAATATGTCAGAGTTATCTTCTGATTTTGTTTTTGAGTTTTCCTATCAGCTTTTTTCAATAATTTTATTCGATTGTCATTAGAATTATTTCATATGGTTAAAATAACAGACGAAAGTAAAGAATATGCACACCGGTGTTTAGGGTTAGGGGTTAGGGTTAGATCAAGCAGATCGTGAAGAAGTTATAGAGAATATTTTATGTTGCATTTTTAGATTTAGTCGAGTTTCGTTCTTTCATATCGTGTGCCAGTTTCGCTGATCCTCTTTCAATTACGTCGAAAACGGGTGGTGCGCGTATTCTTTACCTCCGCCAAATAACATTAAAAAAGGCCGTTCGTTGACTTTTACCAAGATCGAATATCACTAACATAGGCGTTTCTGTGAATCAATGGTGGTGGTAGGGAATCGATAGATGGGGCAAAATGAGTTGTTTCTGATTTCTTCCTACCTATTTAAAATCATTATATTGAGAGTATTGCTTCATTATTTTACACTGTTGTTTCATCTTTGAGAGTAAAAGATGGTCAGCATAGTTGTTGTTGAAGTTGAGAGAATACAGTTCTATATTTAAGAGATGAGGAATTATGTACATTATTTACATTTGATGGATATTTGTCCTCATCCTGTTTGTTGTTAACACGTTTCGGCTGATATACCCTCCAGCCTTCATCAGGTGTCTTGGGGGAATTTCGAACCTGGGTTCTCATTCCTAAGGTATTTTTCGATGTTGTTATTATTATTAATATCATCATCATTATTATTATTCAGGTCACTGCCTGGAATCGAACTCGGAATCTTGGGGTTAGTAGCCCGCGCTCTTAACCACTACGCCATATGCGCGGGTTCTCATTCCTAAGGTATTTTTCGATGTTGTCGTTATTATTATTATTATTATTATTCAGGTCACTGCCTGGAATCGAACTCGGAATATTTGGATTAGTAGCCCGCGCTCTTAACCACTTCGCCATATGCCTGGGCAATAATAATAATAATAATAATAATAATAATAATAATAATAATAATAATAATAATAATAATAGCATAAAAAGCTGGCAGAAAACTTTAACAACATAATAGCAGATCCAGAGACAATGCCTGAATGGCTCACAAAAGGGAAAACCATCTTAATCCCCAAATCCACGGAAACGGAGAAACCACAAAACTATAGACCTATAACCTGTCTCCCTACGATCTACAAAGCCTTTACTGCAATAATATCGCAGAGATTGAGTAAACACCTGGAAAATAACAACCTGTTTCCAGAAGAGCAGAAGGGATGCTGCAAGGGCTCATACGGCTGTAAAGATCAATTATTGATCAATAAAGCCATAACTGAAGACAGCCGCAGAAAGAAGAAAGGCCTCAGTATGGCCTGGGTGGACTACCAAAAGGCTTTCGACAGTGTTCCCCACACGTGGATTCTGGAAACACTAGCCATACACAAGGTGGCACCAATTATCATAAAATACATAGAGCACTCAATGAACAAATGGCAGACAGTGCTACAGCTCCAAACAAAAGAGGGACTTGTGAAAACGAAAGCCATCCCCATTAGAAGAGGAATATTCCAGGGAGACACGCTCTCTCCACTCCTGTTCTGCCTGGCACTCACACCTTTAACAGAATTGCTAAATAGAACTGGATACGGTTACAAATACTATGGAAAAACAGTCAGCCACCTTCTATATATGGATGACCTAAAATTATATGCAAAAAACGACAAAGAGCTAGAAACACTACTACAGACAGTACACGGCTTTACCAAGGAAATAGAAATGAAATTCGGATTAGAAAAATGTGCCAAAGCAACCCTGAAAAGAGGAAAATTAGTTAAAAGTAGCAATATAACACTAGATAAAGCCAATGAAATAAGAGAACTAGACGAAAGCCAACCATATAAGTATTTAGGAGTCAATGAACTAGATAGGATACAACATACACAAATGAAAGAAAAAATAAAGAAAGAGTACTATAGACGAGTTAGATCAATACTAAAAACAGAGCTCAATGCTAAAAACAAGATAATGGGTATCAACACTTTAGCTGTCCCAGTTATAAGCTACAGCTACAACATCCTTAACTGGACACTAAACGAACTATGTAAAATAGACAGGAAAACAAGAAAAATAATGACAGGATATAGGATGCACCACCCAAAATCTGACATAGAAAGGCTATATATACAACGCACAGAAGGTGGCAGGGGTCTTATACAGCTAGAAAACTATTATAAAATAACCACCATAGGACTGCAAAAATACCTACTCCAGAAGCAAGGGAAACTAATACAAATAGCCACAAAACACGAGCAAAACAAAAAACTGTTTTCAGTATTTAAGGAAGCTGACAAATACAAACAAGAAATCAATCTACCTAACAAATACGAAGAAGAAGAAGAAGAAACAACAAAAGCTATAAAACAAATGAAATCCAAACTAAAACTAGAACAGCAACGGACCATGATAAAACGATGGCAAGAAAAGCCCCTACATGGTAAATACTGGGCTAAACTAAATGCGAAAGAAATAGACAGAGAAAAATCCCAGCAATGGCTGAGAAGCTCAGGACTCAAAGCAGAGACTGAAGGATTTTTAATTGCTGCACAAGACCAAAGCCTCCCCACCAGAAATTACCAAAAACACATAATGAAAAGAAATATAACAAGTAACTGTAGAATATGTGGAGATCGACAAGAAACAATAAATCATATTATCTCTGGCTGCCCAGTCCTGGCTAAGAAGGAATATATTCACAGACACGACAGAGCTGGGACCTATATACACTGGAAGCTATGCCAACATTATGGAATAACAACAGAAAAAAGATGGTATAAACACACGCCAGAAAAGGTCACAGAAAACGAGAAAGCAACCATACTCTGGGATATGCCAATACACACAGATAGAGAAATTAAGGCAAATAGACCAGATATAGTTGTCAAAGATCATGAAGAAAAAAAATGCTTTCTAATTGATGTATCAATACCAGCAGATGACAACGTTTCTCTAAAAGAAATGGAAAAACTTTCAAAATACAAAGACCTGGAAATAGAGATAACTCGAATGTGGAATCTAAAAACATAAACAATTCCTATCATAGTAGGTGCCTTAGGTATAATAAAAAAATATTCAGACAAATACATAACAAAAATAGCAGGACTTACAAATATATATAACATACAGAAAATTGCACTACTGGGTACTGCACACATTCTACGCAAAACACTTTCAATACAGTAAACATAAGAGCACCACAGCACATACCCAAGGCGCACAGAGCTGCGCTCGGTAGTGAAGTGAAAGCACGTTATAAAAATAAAACTACTGAATAATAATAATAATAATAATAACGACAACATCGAAAAATACCTTAGGAATGAGAACCCAGGTTCGAAATTTTCCCAAGACACCTGATGAAGGCTGGAGGGGATATCAACCGAAACGTTGTGTTAACAACAAACAGGATGAGGACAAATATCCGTTAATTGCAAATAATGTAAAGAATGAAGTTGAGAGAGTTTGAAACATAGGTGACAGGTACTTCTTTTTCAAGAAATTTGTCCTCAACTTCAACCCGATTGTAATTGAGGTTGCTAATAAAATATATGGATAATTTTTGGTGTTTAACAATCAATATTGTTGTCTTTGTTGGATCCCAAGTTAATTTTTTCCCACACTAATGTCTAATCTGATCATTTTCAATTTTCAGAAAACTATGTTTAAATTGAGGCAAAATGAGTAATGACTAATTTCAATAATTTCTGTTCTTTAATCACATGGTGAGAGTAAATATATCGGAAAGATAGCCACTCAAGTAGATCGTGAAGAAGCTATAGAGAATATTTTATGTTGCGTTTTTAGATTTAGTCGAGTTTCGTTAATTTCATATCGCGTGCCATTTTCCCTGATCCGCTTTCAATTTGCTTTAAATATTTTAATTTTTTGTTGCATTTCTAATCTTTCTGATGTGTAAGGAAGGATACTGATGTATATAAGTCTTTCTTCAAATATATTTCTGGAGAACTGAATCTTACTTAATCTTATTTTACTTATTTTGCCCCAGCCTAGATTTGTCTTATGGAGATAATTTTCTGAAAGTGTTCAAATAATGTTTTAGTGTTTTAATGCATGTAGAGAAGGTCATTTGCTTAGTAGATTTAGTTTTGTAAGGCAATGAACGTTTATAAAAATCATTTTTTTTTTTTCTCGAAGTCAAAAATGCATTAAATCTGACACCCTACTGAAACACGTTCTCCGATTTTCAAATATAATCTTTATTTTGAAAATGATTATAGAAAGGGATATCCATAGAGCTATCGAAGAGATAAATATTGTTCTTCTCTTATACTTTGTCTTAATATGTGGTACATTAACAATTCTGTGTGTGTGTGTGTGTGTGTGTGTGTGTGTGTGTGTGTGTGTGTGCGTGCGGGCGGGCGGGCGGGCGGGCGGGCGGGCGTGTGTGTGCATGCATGCGTGCATGTGTGTATGTTAAGTATATACTATGTATTTACATATACGCAAGAGTAAATAAATTACTGGTTTAATAACAGTGTTTTGATTCAGTGTTATACTGTATATATGTGTAGTAGATCTAGCATGCATGAAGTGGATTCGATCCACTATAGCCAAATTTAAATCAACACTGCAACAGAACTTTTCCCACGGTGGAACAATAGTTTTTCTCTGACAGCAGTTTAATATTTTCCAGATGCCTTTAGCTTGGCCAAAACAATGTCTTCACCACTTGATCCTTTCTAACCTCTTCTACTCTACCAAAAGCTAGAATAGAGATGACAAGACCACCAACTAAACCTATTGTTCTCAATAATATATTTATCCTTCTGGATTGTTATAAAAGCAAAGAAATCCCAAGAAAAATTTAGTTTAGTCACCAGTCGGTGACGACTCAACGAGCTGTAGTTACTTGGCGACAACAGAGCGAAGCAGCTAGTGACAACTCAATTAGTTAGTGAACGGACATCTTGAGATATAGTCACAAGCAGCTAGTGACAACTCAATTAGTTAGTGAACGGACATCTTGAGATATAGTCACAAGCAGGCAGCCACGAAAGACAAAACGACCAGAGGGAGAAAGAAAGTTACAACCAGACAACTATGAGACACAACATCCCACACTCTACAACTTTCACTAGCTCAATTTCTTTTCTCTGTAACATTACCATATCTCTGTCTATTTACTACTACAAGAGCGTGTACACACATATACAGGCCGAAATTAACTTTCTTTACCTTGCATGCTTTACGAACAGAGTTATACTATTACACTAACCTGTCCGTCGTGGTATGGCATTTATTAAAGTAACGATAAATAAATATTTCTTTACAACTTCGATCACTGTTCATCATTCATCTTACAACCGTTACAATTGGTAACTACAAACAAATTATTATCGTGAAACAAAAACATTATCATTACAATTGGTAACCTCTAACATTTACCGTTACAATTGGTGACCTGCAACAACAATAAAGGACTTCCCCCGGGGCCGTAACATGGCTCCAGCACAGAAAAGTAGTGATGGGGGAGACGGTGGAAGTCGTGGAGGAAGTTGCCTCCACGAAAAGAAAATGGAAGGTGAGCAACAACGGTTGCTCACCAAAAAATGGGCAAGCGGCACAGGAGGTAGGGGACAGTGCACCCCGTGCCCGCCAACGCAGCCCCCTGCTTCCGTAGCCTCGAAAAGAAAGAGGAAAAGGAGGAGCGGAAGACAGTCGGCGAATGTTACTGTGCCGCCGACTGAATCACCAGTGGGATGTGTGCCACCAGCGGAAAAGGCTCCGTCAGTGGGAAGTGTACCACTGACGGAGCAGCTTGAGGCCCCTTCCCGTGAGGAGGAGTTTGTCCTCCTTTATCACGAGGCAGGGCCTGTAGAAGAATTTTTGGACGGCTTGAGCGACCTCCGCAGGTGACTGCGGAGGTAATACAACATACAGTTTTGTCAAGGGTCATGGCGACCCTTGACAAGAAAGATTTTGCATTCCTTTTCGCGGGCCCCGACTTGTCGACGCAGAGTTGTCTGCAGGCGGCAAGTCAACTTGCTTGGGAGCTCCAATGAGGAGGACTAATTTCTTAAATTATAAGAGGTTTGTAACCTCATATTTTGTAATTCACAGGAAGAAAATCTTACAGATATTGAAAATTTTGAGGACTAAAGTTTTTATTGTAAGAGGTGCAAAAGCCTCGTTGAAATTGTAAGAGGTTTGTAGCCTCATATTCTGTAATTTACAGGAGAGAACATTGTTTTAGGGAGACGAGGGGTCGGCGGGCGTCACTTATCTCCCTCATTTTATCATTAAATTTTTCATTCATCTCATTTATGTACCAGTCTAGCCCGCAACTGCTTCCTCTGTGTAATGCCCTAGTGGCAAATCATATGAAATAAAGTAGCTTGCTTCCAAACCACGTGGTTCCAGGTTCAGTCCCACTGCGTGACACTTTGGGCCAGTGTCTCCTACTATAGCCTCGGGCCGAAAAAAGCCTTGTAAGTGGATTTGGTAGACAGAAACTGAAAGACGACTGTCGTTTATATATATGTGTGTATATTTCTGTGTGTGTCTATGTTTGTCCCGCACTATCGCTTGACAGCCGATGTTGGTGTGTTTACATTCCCGTAACCTAGCGGTTCAGCAAAAGAGAACCGATAGAAGAAGTACTAGGCTTACAAAGAATGAGTCCTGGGGTTGATTTGTCCGACTAAAGGCGGTGCTCCAGCATGGTCACAGTCAAATGACTGAAACAAGTAAAAGAATAAAAGAGTATATATATATATATATATATATATATATATATATATTATCCGAATTTTATAGTATTAAGTATCCATCACGGCCGATCTTACCAATCGGTTTCGCGTGAAGAATACAATGAAGTGTGAGGTAACAATCCGATTATATATAACTTTACGCTCATCAGAGACAACCGATATGGAAGGGAATATCCCCTTCCATATCGGCTCACTCCGTTGTATTCTTTACGCGAAACCGATTGGTAAGATCATCCGTGATGGATATTTAATATTATAAGATTCAGATAACATACCTACTCTACTGACCGATATACGAGTGCATTTTCTCCCTGACTTATGGTCTCTTAGACGACCTATATATATATATATATATATATATATATATATATATATATATATATATATATATATATATATATATATATATATATATATATATATATATATATATAAGATCTAAAGATCGAGGCGTAGGAAGAAAGTTAGCTTCAAGCAATCCGTAGTAAGTATTAAAATGACTTTCAGGAATAATAGTGGATTATTGAGGCGAGAGGTTGTAGATTCTTTTTTTTTTTTGTATCTAAGTGCGATAAGCTGAAAACCATTCTTATATACACACACACACACACACACACACGCACACACGCACACACACACGCACACACACACACACGCATGCACACACGCATACACACTCACACTATATATATAAATGAGAGGGTATGTGTTTAGCCTCGAAAGGCTTTGAAGCGGTGCGTCTTCGAGAAAAACGAATTTCATTTTTGAAATCAACATCGTCCCTAAATAATATAAATCTCTCTCTCTCTCCCTCTGTATATGTGTAGTGGGATGGTGTAACAAATGATGTTGAGGTAGCAGATGAAATAGGCATGTGGACGACATCAAAGTAAAACAATGGGAAAGTATCGGATGGTGGTTTAAATAATTTATTTAATCGACACTTGCATTTACTTGTTGTATATACCAAAAAATTCACTACATGACATTACCAACTTGCTTCGAGTTGGTGAAGAAAATAAACAGGGGAAATACCGTGTCGATGTGATGAGGTAGAACCGGGCATGTTGTGTTTGCGTTAGTCATTCGGTGGTGTCTGTTTATATTCTGCGACTGCTACTGCGTGGGTCGTTCATGCTGAATATGTGGTTCTATGTTGGCTGCTTGACTGGCGCAAGGCTGTCTCTTGACAGTTCGCCTGGTGATGGCTATCCGTCTCTGTCGTATGTCTGACTGTATTTATTATAGTCATGACAGCTAGACGGACAGACATACCACATGAGTAATTTCTACCTATGTAAGTCGCCTCCTGTCCACTTGAACCTTAAATGACACGGCTGAGGTCGTAGGTCAAAGGGAAACCATCCATCATTTTTTGACAGGACAAAGAAATTTCTTTCGCACCTGTTTGGCCAGTGGTGGATCAGACGAGTGAGAATCCTTAGACTCGGTTTCGAATCTCAGCTCGGAAAAAGGAAGTGTTAGTTTTTACATATGTATTATCTCTCACGCATTGCTTTCAAACAAATTTTTTCTTGTTGCTTAAATTCCAGCAACGGGCATCACATCATCATTTCATAAAATGTGTTTGTGAGGAGAAAAATATTTAAAAACATCAATACATGTGATAAAGAAACAAAGAAGGTACCAGGTAGTCGTGAGATGTGCTGAAAACAACAGCTAAATCTCACTTAAATCACACACCTTTTAATCTAAAAAATATTTTGAAATTATTAACAGAAACAAATTGCAGATTCGGTTTGTCCATATTTCAAAATTGTGATTTAAAAAATTTCGAAAAAAAAAAAGAAAATGCTGCAATTTTAGGATTTATAGAGAGGGGTGCGGTTAATAGAAATTTTTTTTTTTTTAAATTTCACTCTCATTTTTAAATCAAGTTTCATTTTCTGTTTGAAAATATAGGAAGTGGTGATTGCAATGGTGATAGCCAATTTCTAAATTTTTTTTCTTTCAAACTTCAAGGCTTTTCCCATCGTCTGAAGTGCAAAAAAAAAAAAAAAAAAAAATTGGCCCAAATCGGTACTGAGTAAGAGAAGGGAGTTGAAAAGATTCATAATTTTCAATTTTTTTTTTTAATGAAAAGGCCTCTCCAATTGTATTTAAGTGCATAGTGCAAAATAATATTAATAATAATAAGGTCAAATTGGTCCGGAAGAGAAGTGGATAAAAAAATGTTCAAAAATTTTATTTCATAAAAATCTTCATCCCATCATTTGCAAAGGTGTAGTAAAAAAAAGATTGAAAAATCACCGTCAAAACGGAGAAAATTCAACTTATATATATATATATATATATATATATATATATATATATATATATATATATGTATATTACAGGCAATAATATAAAGAAATGATGGCCATGACTCCTAGTCAGGAGAATGAAAAGAAGAGTCTAAGATCTCTCCTTTAGTATAATCCTCTAATGAAGAAATCTTCGATTGGACAACCCTTATTTCAACAACACCTTAGCGGTAAGTGGGTTCGAAGAAAAGATCACTCATACACTCAACCCGAACCCACCAAAAGCAGAACGATACCACAATGGGGCATACACGATCGCGCACACACATATACACGCACACATTTTTCTAACATGCAATAACACAAACGCGCTTCCGTACACTCACACCAAAGCGCACACGCGTGCGAATGCGCAGTCACACACACATTCTCTCTTCCACTCTCTGTCTCAGTCTCTCTCTCTCTCTTGTCTCACATCAATATAAAAATATGAATATAGAACCTGTAAACTAGGAGACACACAGATCTGAAGCAGACCTGGAGCAGAAAGGGCATGTCATTGATGAGGTCACGAATGGTGATGAAAGGACTTTGACAAACCTCACTGATTGATTGATTGACCGAATAGTTAATCAAACAATCGATTAGTTAATTGGTTAAATAGTTAACCAATCACTAACATACAGGAGCGCATGTAGGACGTTTGACCAACGTTATAGACCAGTGGTTCTCAACCGGGGCCCATATGGCCTCTGAGGGTCCATATAAGATTTTTGGGGGTCCAAGTAACAAAATAGTAAATTAGGGATCCACAATAGAATTTGAAAGGCCCCTGAAAAGAATTGCCTTAGATGTATGTATTGGTATATATTGCAAGAAACAGCTAGGTTTCTTTCTCTAATATTTTGCATAAATCAACCTACTGATGTTAATGTATGAAAAACAAAAGAGGAATTTTGAAAGACGTTTCTATAAAACAAGTTTTAAAACATCGAAAGGCTTTGAGGGTCCACCAAAATAAAATAATAATCAAAGGGGTCCATAGATTAAAAATGGTTAAGAACCCCTGTTCTAGACGGAATCATCGCATCTGTTTTGCAATAATTTATTGGGGGGTTGCATTGTACAATATTCTCCTTTTGAAGACGGTAGGGTGTGAGTTTGATAAATATTTAGCTGCTAATTTTAACAGATCATGTAAAGATTCTTTCATTGAGTTGTCTTTCGTTACAGTTACTTTTGAAGAATTACGTAAAATATTGGTCGAGAGTAAACGTAGACTCTACTTCATATGTAGCGACTTTGTGCAGATATTTTAGTTTTACTGCTTTGGCATGGGTGTTATTTTTAATAATTCAGAAACTAAAAGCCTGTTTTGGATAGTTAAACAGGATACAGGACCATTTTCGCTATTATTATATTTACTATTTTAACCAACCAGTAGTCTCTGAGTAGTTTTTGACTATTTAAGAAAACACATAGCTGTCTCATCCTCTCTTAGCTATCGTCAGTAGTTTCTATCTTATCTCTCTTTCTCACTCTCATCTAAGTAGACCTTAGTATTAGTCTAACCTCGACGTGATAATTTCTTCCCATTAAAGTACATAAACTTTATCTGATTTTTCTATTTACTTATGGTCATTTATCTACTTAACCCTACAACCAATAAAATACATATGAACACTTTCTACAACACAAGTTGTTCAATTGATTTTGTATGTTTCAAACTTGTCTTGATCGATCTTGTAAATTGAGACTTGTTATATTCTATGTTAAATTCTGTCTTACCTCAAATTTGTATTCACAAACCACGCGGTATATAACAGTTATTGCTTTACTCTACCAATAAGGTGGGAAGAGTTCTATTTTTGTTGGAATGTAGGAAATAAACGGGGAAATTATATATAATTAATTACTACTGTTACTACTGGGAATAAGTCTTTGAATTTCTTGTGTTTAGCATGTTGCACACTCTGCCATGGACATCCGTTTAGTTTCTTGACCTCTTTAGTTTTCTATACAAAGAAGAAAGTACAAAAATGCTTGGCAAAATGCAGACATGGCTCTATGGTTAAGAAGTTCATTTTACAATAGTATGGCTTTAAGTTTGATCTCATTGTACGCCACTCCGGATGTTTTATTCTGTAGCCTCGGGTTGATTAAAAGTTTGCGAAAATAATGTAGATGCCAGTTGAAAGGATGGTTTCTGTTCTTTGGATGGTAGACACAATTCGGCGAACGGTTCAACGCCACCATCTAATCCTTGAGTACCTTTAATGGAGTTCATTCTGTTACGAGAATTTAAGCCAACTCTCTAGTCTGAGGATAACTTCCTTTCTTTAGCGATGGAGCTTCTGGGAAGTGTCCTGAGATGTTGCCCTTTCCTCTCTAAACCATTAGTAAAAAACGAAAATTTCCTCAATCTTTAATTGCTTCACATACCTCGGAATTACAGACGTGCATCAAGGAGTATATATTTGGTCGTCCAATCTCTTAAAAATTAGTCAGATTTCCTTTAAAACTGTATCATAAAGCACAAAAAAAGAGGCACATTAGATAACCTACTTGTAATATACTGTGGCTGGAAAAAGATGGCGAAGGGAAGAACATCTTTGATGACAAGTTTACTCAGACATGGCTGATCTGGAGCTAAACAACAACATTACATTAACGTTGCAGCCTGCTTCAGTCAGTCACTCAACGACTACACATATAGAAACAACTAAAACCATATTTCAACAAATAAGCTACCAGAAGTGAATGCTATATTCAATGTAATAGTATGCATGAACGCTCGTAAAACTGAACCTAAAAAGCATATTTGCTTGATGTATTGGTGAACAGACAGCGGTATTGGAGAGCTAAAGATTAAAGACGAAGGGCGGATTTACCTAATGTTTATATGTATCAACCACTGGTTGCACAATCTTGAACTTTTGCGAACTGCATCTACCAAGATTATTATGTAATTCCGAGCCCCTAGAAACAGCTGTCGGACCTGAAATACCATACCTTCTACCCTTAGTTTACTACATCTTTGTACTCTGTGAATCTGCTCTGTAACAATATAAATATCTATAAATTTATGCATGAATGTTCATCGTCTGAATATCTTCATTTTTTGTTCCTCTCTCTTAACATGTATATTTTATATAACTAACCCAAGCAGTTTTATTTGTTTATTTGCACCATTATCTTCATATCTTCTCACTCGGATTCCTCTTATAGCCACTCTTCAACCAGCGGCTTATTCCTCAGTAATGATTTCGGAGTGTAAGTTCAAACCATTTGAGCGCTACTAAGTATTTTTCTATATTAAGCATCTTTAAGTCTCATCTGTTGAATAATACATTCGGCACTTCCAAAGTTTATTCATAAAATGTTCTCACATTCGAAAAGCTTAGGTATTAATATTTTTCGGTCGATAACTGATGAAGTATTAGGGTTCTGGTGTCTGTCCTACGTGTACGTTTTGTAATATTTAATGTATTTTTCATTCATGGAATAACTGGACGCCACGCATCCCAACTTTTGTTAACAGTAAGTTTGTATACATTTTTTGTGACTCTTTCCTTCTTTCTCTCTCGTCCTAATATTCCTTTTCTAGCAACTCTACTTCCTCTCTCTCGTCTTCTTACATTTAATTGTAGACTTTCTCCCTTCCTTTCCCTGTTCTCTCTCTCTCTCTTTCTGCCACTCTTTCTCCCTCCATCCCTTCTATCTGCTACCCACACGTGACCACTGACTGTTTTTCTATCGTCTGCCTTTTTGTCACTGTACGCCTAGCATGCTGGTCAACCTTTTTTATCTTCTCAATTCTGTTCTGTGTCTTCGTCTTTCGTTTCAAATTACTATTGTTTACTTTTGTACGTCCACTCTGTATTATTTTGATTGCTCGAACCCTAATACTTCACAAATCTTGCGGGTGCCGCCGATATACGAAGTCCTTAGTCTTATTGTTAAAGGCATGAAACTAGGTATTAGTATTTTTCGGTCGATAACTGATGAAATATTAGGGTTCTGGTGTCTGTCTTACGTGTACGTTTTGTAGTATTTAATGCATTTTTTCATTTATGTAACGTACGGATGTGGTTCTTACGTCGAAGCTACCAATTGTAGCATACGAATAAGAGAAATTACTTGATGTAAAAATAGAGATTCTTATTCTGCGTCGGGGTCGCTGTGTGTAGATAGCCGAAAGTCGGATGAGATAGCGTACTAGCAACATCGAAGAGAAAAGAATAATATTCACAGATTTTATTTGCATGTAGTGGTCAGTAACACAAACTTAGTAGTAATCGTATAAGTGACAATGTCAACAATGTGTGTTGCTCGCGCGCTCGTAGTGTATATTGGAAGCTGTGTGTGGAAGCCAAGTTAACGGTCAGCTGTCAGAGAGGAGGAAATGGTAAAATTTGCGTTGTCCTTTTCCATTCGGCCGAAGGATGTTCTCGGTTAGCTGGCTGAAAAATGAAGATGGAAGCGAACCCTTCATTCGGTTATATAAGGTTCGGTTAGGAAGTAGGTCAAACCTTAAACATATGTTGTGCATATTATTTTTATAAGGAAAAGGATGACAGTGACTTCGAACTTGAAGCTTAATAATATTATGCGATGGTATAGAAATGCCAATGTTTGAACCTAGGGGCACAGTAAAAATGTGTAAGAAACGACCGTGCGAACTCAAAAAGGAGAAATGGTGACGAATGGAAAAACAGAGGACTCCTTTTATTTAAACGTGTCACACGGTCGAACACAAAATAATATATATCAATGATGATATACATGATATGTTATACGACGATAACATAGATGACCAGTAATGAAAGACCACAACCGTATGAGATGAATAACAGAAGTATTTATTATGGCGTTAAAGATGTATGTCTGTGTGTGAGTGTGAATGCGACATATAAGAACATAATCAAAGACAGGCCGTCGTACAAAGAAAAGTATGTATGTGAGTGATACATGTATGTGTATGTGAGTTATTACAGCAGATAAAAAGAGAGTCAATAACACGTGAGCATTTATACCAGTTCTTGGGTACACATTAGTATGAGTCTGTATGTGAAAGGAGGGGAGGCTGTGTGTGGCAGAGCTGATCACTAGTTGTGATGTTGTGGCATCGATGCCGGGCCGTGATTCTTGTTATACAGATGTTCGTCGCTGGCTGAGATCTCTTGTCTGTTTATTTATCGTGGTGAAGCTAAGTCACCTAACAGAATCGAAGAGAGAGATGTGCCGCGGTGGTTTGGTTTGGTGTACATAGAAAGTCGTGTAGACGCTGGTGGAGATTGATGCTGGTTAGTAGTAATCGTAGAATCGTGTTGGTCATGACGATGATGCTGGTTAGTAGTCGTAGACTCGTGTTGCTGATGTGGCGACGGCGGTGGTCATCGTTGGCTGGACGAAGCTGTTGAAGTGGTCGCTGGCTGATTGTTGCTGCTGCTGTCGTGTGGTACACGGCACAGTCTCTATAGAGAAACTGGACCGAGACGAATTTGGTGGGTATGAGTTGCTCTATTTATATCGAATTATCGGCTCCAAGACGGTAACAGAAAAACACTATCACGTGACCTTATTAAGGGCTGTGATTGGTCAGTTTGCGTTCTGGCGGGAACGGTTCGAAGAAGTTGCCGCTTCGAATATTAATCAGTCACGTGATGACAAGGAATGGGTTCTCCGCTACGCCCGCGTTTGTTTATATTTAAATGAGAAGAATGGCGATAGCAGTTTTGTATCTAATGGGCTGGTTAGTTTCACTACAAATGCTTGAAACAGAAAACACACTAAAATCAAACCTCAGCTTATTTGTGAATATTCCTTTATTGGAAAAGTTTAGGTGAAATTCCTTTGAAATACATGTTAGTTGTACAAGACAGAATAGGACAGCGTACAGCATACTGTGTAATTCAGTTTGGGCAGAACACCAATATTTTGGCGGGAAAATATGTAGCTAGGCACTCAATGTCATTTTAACTAGGCGAATATAACTTTATGTATGTCTGTATATATTTCTAAAAAGGTGTATCCCACAGATGACCTAAAATGAAAATATCTATATGCATGTCTTTATAATGAAATTTTCCATAAGCTTATCTACGAAGATGCATGCTAGGAGTAAACCACAATGAAACGTTATTATTAATAACCTTTTTCAACAAGTATTTCATCATTAAAGCGTTTTTTATTTACACCGTTGTTTCTATTTATGCTATCTAAACAAATGATATAAAACAAAAAAAACAAAAATGCCTACTGTGGTAGGCCTAACATAGCATTCGGTTTAATAGCCCCACCGCCTCCTTGGGTGCCTTCAGCGGAATTCACAGAAACCGTACTGTTCCCTTTCTCCCCGTCCAAATTTTCAGACAATGCAAAGGCTACACCAATATCTCTAGTTTGCCTCTTCTGTCGATTAACATGTGTAGACACTCGATGTTCTCGCGTCTTTACCTTTTATAACTACTATTGTATCTCATTCCCATATACACAACACTTTATTCCACTATTCCTTGCCATCGTTATATCCTAGGAAACTCTTTCTTATCCCACGATTGCATTGTGTAAGAAGTAGAGAAAAAACATCGTGCTGTTTGTCCCTTATCTCAGTATAAAAAGACAAAACAAAACCGTAATAGAAATATTTCAAAACCAAAATATTTAAACATTCTAGTTCTTTTTTTCTTTTAAGCATTAATAATCAAAGAAAGAATTGTGATTTGGCAAAAATGGCAGAGTTTCGGATTAAATGTTTTACAGCATTTAGTTTTGACCACAGTTCTCAGTTCAAACGTCGCCGAGTGTCGACTGCCTTCTCGTTCGCGGTCGATAAGTATCAACCATATATCAAATGAATTGATTTAGCATTGCCTTGCAAAATGTGTCCCTATAAAAAATCACTAAACAACAAGCAAATGTTACAAATTAAATATAATCATTAATATTTTGTAAACATTATACTTTTACATTTTTGTCATTGCTGTCAATGATGTTATATTTTCAACTTATCAAAAATAGCAAAAACGCTGAAACTTAAGCCTTGTGGTTTCATTCAGCGGTTTTTTTTTTGAAGATCGGAACAGTCTTCAAAAAATAATTCTACATGAAAATATGTCTATTATATTCTTTCTACGTTAGATTTTATGTAAAATTTTGGTGACGATATTTATCTGAAGTTGCAGATCATATATGAAAATAGGACTGAAAGAAAATTCCTATTGGAAACAATAAAAAGGTTTAAAGACCAACTTTGACGATGAGAAGCAGACGCCAGTATCATCTCGTCACCCTTGACAGGTGCTCCAAGTATTTCAGGTTTGTTTTAAATTGAGAGTAGCGGCCCCTTGCAAGAGCAGAGGCCATTTAAAACATTTATCACTTACCACCACAGCCTGATGCTTGCTACTGCTTCTTTCTTTCTGTCTCTCTCTTTCTCGCTAGTTTTCTTTATGTTACCGTAATCTCATTTTGGTTAGAGTGATTATCATAATGTCTTCGTCGTCAGCACTCAACAAAATCTCTCCTGGACATACGATTACCTACGACGTATTCGTAGCTAACCTACCTTCCGATGCCAACGAGGTAATATCTTTATCTTTTATAAGCAACTGATAATATCTATGTTTATTTCGCACATTTATGTTCATTGTTTTTAATTCATTCATGAATTACTAATGCTTTAAATAGATAATAATTCAATAATACCACATGTTTATTAATTTTCTCTATAGAATATGATTAAAGTCGAAGAGGTACTTTTATTAATTGCTAATTAAAATCAATGAAAACGACTGTGAGGTGCATGTAGAGGTGTATGTACAATAATATAGTCGATTTAAAACGACAAAAACATCCAATTGAATTAATATAAAGTACGATAGTAAGTACGGATTTTAAGTAAGTAGGGCTATATTGCAATAAAAGCAACAGTAGCGAAGCTTAAAATAATCAACAACTTCAGGCAATTCAACTGCACATCATTCAAGAGGAAAACATGTGTCTTGAGGAAACCATGTGCATCGAACCCCCTACAGTAAATGACAACATGGCGCGCCATTTTCGATTCTGTTAAGTATTTCTTGTATTAAACATTGCTTAGTTGAGAAATTATATATATATATATATATATATATATGTATGTATGTATGTGTGTGTGTGTTATTGTGCTTTGATATATGAAAAGATTCGTGTTAAGTACTGAAACCTACAATTCGAATATGTTTAGAATACAACTGTATTGTATTGTTTGTATTGTATTATTTTATTAATGTAATTGATATGTAACAGTATGGTTTGGTCTCTGGAGAGAGAGGTTGTTGGGGTAAAATGGGAGTTTGGTTTAATGTTTTCTCTGATAATCGATTTATATATATACCAATGGCGTGAGTGTAGTAAGACAGTCTGTTTGTCCTCAACTAATATCTTCGTCTCTTGTTTATTAATACTATACTTATTTGTATGTATAAGTGTTTTCTTCAAAGCCTTGCTAGAAGCACTTCAATGCGGGATTTGTTAATTATTTCTATTTGTATTTCCTTACGTGCACGTATGTATATGTGCGTGTGTATATAATTTTAATCACTTTAGTTAGTGTTCGAATACGTCTAGTCACAACTCCAATGCCATGTTTAGCAAACTGAAAATCGATAAAGAATACTCTGCCTCCCATCGTATCCTATCAACAACTGCTACGAACAACTTGAGTCAAACTATCGATCTTGATTGCTGCCCCTCCCCGTAGACTGTTGTCAGCTACAACGAAATAGGAATCCCTTATACCTTTGCCTGCAGCCTCTAATAAGCTACTCGTCGACACCAGTTTCCCTCTGAACAACCTGTTTTTATTTTGGCTTTCCATTTTTCCTGTCACAAACATGCTGGGATAGACTTAACATTGTAATATTACTTCTCTCTTTTTATCGCGTACTTTTGTAATAGATCGTTCTGTTTAATATTTTTGAGCAGTTAGATACTCAAGACATAATAACACACAAATACATATTCTGTCATTCTCAGTTAAAAGATAATTGGAAATTGCTACCAGAATTCAGAAAACCATGTGCGTGTGTGTATATGTATCTCTGTTTTTGTGTGTGTGCATGTTTGTCTGTGCAGTGTGACGGACGCTGGTTGGTGTGTTCCAGTAGTAGAACTACCTACTCAATAATCTAAGTTACTGAGTATTCCAGTTGTGCTATTAACGTAATCAATTCTCAAAACTGAATTTTTGTGACAAGGCTAAAAACAATGCCAGTCCCTTCGATCACACACGTGTATGCAATATATATATGTGTGTGTGTATGTGTGAGTCATTAGACTGCGGCCATGCTGGGACTCTGCTTTGAAAGGTTTAATCGAACAAATCGATCTCAGTATTTAATTTTTTAAAAGTCTGCTACTTATTCTATCGCTTCCCCCCCCCCCAAACTGCTAAGTTACAGAGACGTAAATAAACCAACACCGGTTGTCACACATATACAACGGACGGTTTAACTAAAGCGTTTGACCCAAGCACAAAAACAAAAAGAAAAATAGTGTTCAGAGCAAGTTGTTTTACATCTATTACACTATTTTTCTTTTGTTTTTGTGCTCGGGTCAAACGCTTTAGTTTAACCCAACGGACTTCCTCATAGTTTCCCTCTACCAAATACATCCACAAGGCATTGGTTAGCCTGGAGCTATAATAGTGTAATAGAGGACACTTGCTGAAGGTGTCACGCAGTGCCACTGAACCCAAAACCACGTGGTTGCAAAGCGAGCCTCTTAACAATACAGGGATATCTATCTATCTATCTATCTATCTCCATCCGTTTTTTCCCCTTCTTAATCCTTTCTGTTGAAGAGCGTAGGCTCGAAACGTCGAAGACTTTTCCATTCTTCCCAAACATTAAACTAATACACCTGCTTGTTGTTCCTTCACCTGTCTTCGTCTTTTGTTTTCTGTAAATTTGAACTTTATAACATTTAGCAAGTTAAAAGTTATGGCCAGTCATTGGTCACTATGACTCACCATAACATTTAACTTCCTAAAAAATATATCACTGCTCTCGTGTTTTAGAGTGCTTCTTTTTTGTATATATGAACTACTGACGATATATACATGTACAGATAGGTAGGTAAATGATAGAAAATTAAATGAATAACATTTTTATTTAAAATCTCCACAATTGTTTTGACACATTTTTTACACCTGTAGTACATTGGTGAGATGTATAATCATTATCATCCATCCAGTGTGCCTCCTCAGGTTAGATCCTACTGTCATTTGACACAGTGTGAGAATGCATATCAAAAGTAGTGTCATTTTCGGCAGTGTACAAACAAAACTAAACACAGATATAGCGACAAACAAAATTAAATTCTAATCAAAATACAAAATACCGAAATAATAATGAAAGTTATATCAAGAGCACTAATAATAACAATAAAAACAGTATAGGAAAAGTTAGAAATGGAAGAAAGAATGGCTGTGACCAAATAGAAAACTGTGGTCAAGCATTGAAGTTGTAAGGATAGGAATGCATGTCCTCTGGGAAATGAATACCTTTGCAAGAATGTAATATACAAATGTATAGTTAGTACTCTATCAGATGTATTATTGGTGCAATCACCATTTGCTTCAAACATCGATATCAGAGTCACATTACACTGTTTTAAAAGCATTAATGAGATGCTGCACATCACTTGCTGACTGGGTCTGGAAACTTAAGGAAGGAAAAGTGCAATACAGTATCACATGGACAGTAATAAAAAATGAATATCCATTTGACGAGTTGTTGAGATCTTGCAATATCTGTTCTCAGGAAGCACTATGCGTTTTAATGTGTACAGATAAACTTGTGAATAGGTACTCCAAAAGAGTTATTAGATGCAACCACAGGCTAAAATGCTCATTTTCACAGTTTTGTAAAAGTCATTAATGTTTGAAACTTTATTGATTCAACCTGCTTTAAATTTTCTTTGTCATATTGTATG